>NW_016814742.1:164334-176252 GCF_001698545.2 Rhinopithecus bieti | reverse complement strand
GAAAACCAAACACCGCATGTTCTCACTCATAGGTGGGAACTGAGCAATGAGATCACTTGGACTCGGGAAGGGGAACATCACACACCGGGGCTATCACAGGGAGGGGGGAGGGGGAAGGGATTGCATTGGGAGTTATAACTGATGTAAATGATGAGTTGATGGGTGCTGACGAGTTGATGGGTGCAGCACACCAACATGGCACAAGTATACATATGTAACAAACCTGCACAGTATGCACATGTACCCTAGAACTTAAAGTATAATAAAAAATAAATAAATAAAAAATAAAATTGGCATTGCACAATATAAACAGTAAAATTCATGCTAAAACATAAAATTTAATTTTTTCCTTATAATAATGTTAAATAACAAATAGGACACACCATGGCAATTAACAAAATGAACTCTAATCCCACCCACGTTGCTGCAAATGACAGAATGTCATCACTGTTTATGGCTGAATAATATTTATTTTGGACCAAATAAGACTTCATTGCATAGATACACCAGAGTTTGTTTATCCATTAATATATTAAAAGGAATTTTGGTTGCTTCCAGTTTTTGACAATTATAAATACAGCTGATATACATATTTGCATACAGGTATTTATGTGAACAAGTTTTCAAATCAGGTGGATGAGTACCTAGGAGCATAACTGCTGGATTCTATGGTAATACTATGTTTAGCTTTGTAAGAAACTACCAAACAGTCCTCCAAAGTGGCTATACCATGTATCATTCCTAACAGAAATGAACGAGAGGTCTTGTTCACATCTTCAACACCAATTAGTATTCTCAGGGCTTTAAAAAACCTATTTGGCAACAAAATTGAATTAAAACTATCATGGCAATAAAAATCTACAAGAAAATTTACCATCTTAATCATTTTTAAGTGTACAGTTTACTAGTGTTATGTATAACCACATTATGCAACCAATCTCCAGAACTTTTTTATCTTGCAAAACTGAAACATTGCGCCAGATGGAGTGGCTCACACCTGTAATCCCAGCATTTTGGGAGGCCGAGACGGGCGAATCATTTGAGGTCAGGAGTTTGAGGCAAGCCTGGGCCACATGGCGAAACCCTGTCTCTACTAAAACCACAAAAATTAGCCGGCGGTGGTGGCATGTGCCCGTAGTCCCAGCTACTCGGGAGGCTGAGACAGGAGCATCGCTTGAACCTGAGAGGCGGAAGTTGCAGTGCGCGGAGGTCTTGCCACTGCACTCGTCTGGGTGACACAGCACGACTCACAAAACAAACAAACAAACAAGTTTCACACACACACAAACACTGAAACTTTGTACTCATTAAATAACGATTCCTCATATCCTCCTCCTCCCAGTCACTGGCAACCAGCATTCAATTTTCCGTTTCTAATTTTTTGACTACTCTGGATATAAATTTATGACTGACTTATTTCACTTAGCATAATGCCCTTAAAGTCCATGCATATTGTACCATTTGTCATAATTTACTTCCCTCTTAGGGCTGAGTAATGTTTCATATTCACAGAATCATGAATCTGCATTTTGTTAATCCATTCTTTTATTGACAGACACTTGGGTTGCTTTCACCTCTTGGCTATGGAGAATTGTGCTGTGATGAACATGGTTGTCTAAAGATCTCGTCAAAATTCTGCTTTCAGTTCAGTCCTTTTGTATGTAAACTCAAGAGTGAAATTTCTGAATCTTAATTATATTTTTAATTTTTTGAGAAACTACCATACTTTTTTTTATAACAGCTACAACATTCTAAATTCATACCAACAGTAAATAGGATTCCAGTTTCTCTGCATGCTAGCCAACATTTGGTATTTTTTCCTTTTATATATTAAAAAAAAAAAAAAAGTAGCCATCCTAATGGATATGAGATAGTACCTCATTATGGTTTTGATTTTCATTTTCCTAATGATTAGTTATATTTAGTATATTTTCACGTGCTTGTTGTTCATTTGTATATTATCTTTAAAGAAATGTCTATTCAAATTATTTGGCCACTTTTTCATCAGTTTATGGGTTTTTTTGTTGTTAAGTTGTAATAGTCCTTTCTATATGAACCCCTTATGAGATATAATTTGCAAGTGTTTTCTCATATATGTGTTTTGCAAATATTTTCTTCCAGTCTTTTTCTTGTCTTTTAATTATTTTAACAGTATCTTTAATAGATCAGAAATTTTAATTTTAATAAAGTGCAAATTATGAATTTTATCACTTAATAAATCATTTTTATATTCTATGATTTATTTTTATTCTCATGATATATCTTGTTATGCCAGATAGAAATTTGTTTCTTGGCTTTCTCCCTCATTAGCATGTAAACTCCATGAAAGCAGGTACATTGTTCTGTTCATACTATATTTCTACACCTAAACTACTATCTATCAAATAGATCCATTCAGTAAATAGTTGATAAATGTATATATAAGTATATAAGCATATAAAAATAGAAATATAAAGCTATGTCCTAAGCCAGTAGTTACCATATATTTAACACACTACATACATCAATAAAATTTTAGATCTAAGTATTTGTATTTCAAAACCACCTATTGTATACAACATATTTATAGAATTTTTTTCAAAAAATTAGCCCCCATACTATATATGTATCTATTACATACAACTTTTTTGATATATATGCCCTACTGTACTAATAGAAACCATGAAATCACAAATTAATAATTAAATGAGTATAAATTTCCCATAACCTTTAAAATATTTTCCTCTGAAATATACACATTGGAAACCACTACTCAAAAATCATTATCTTCTACCTTTTTTCCATTTTACATTATACAGAATACTATCACAGCCTTAATCTACATCTTTTAATATTGTAATTACAGATAAAATCAGTTGAGTTTTGCGAAGTGAAGGAAAGAAGTATATTCTTAAGTCCTTTCTATTTGATCTTTCTCTAATTCCACACCTTTTATTGACTCTTTTATTTTCTTTTCAGTGTACCAGGTCAGATGTTTGCTTAGCCTGAGAACACTGGGTATTTTGCTCATTTAAGTCACTCTGCACATCTTAGGAATGGCAGAAACTTCTCTTCCTTGGAATTGTGAAAAAATATTTTCTGTTATTTTATGTCTTTCAAGTTTGTCATTTCTCAGCATTATTATGGTATTCCTTGGAAATTATACATATATATACACACATACTCACATATGTATATATTAGGCTTAACTATCTGTACATTCTTTGAACATTAATTTTATAATTATTAATATAATAAAAGTAAATAGGAATAACAGTAGTTAACAAATATGGATTGTACCTGGTTATTTTGCAAAATGCTTTTCCATGTGAATGTTACTTAAAGACAACTCTATTAACTAAGGATGAAGCTGTTATTTTCATTTTTTACTTGATCAAATCGAAACTTACAGAAGTTACATAATTTCAGATAACCAGCAAATGGCAGAGCAAGAACTCACATCTAGGTCCCTGTTCCTCCAAATCTCAGGTTCCCAAGAGTAACACTATGTTTGAAGTAAGGTTTTTAAGACACAGTTAAATATTCATTTTACTGCAGCACTTTAAAATATATTACCACACTTAATTTTTAGCAAAAGTTTTGGCACATTTAGGGAGTCTAAAAATACTTATTGAATGAATAAATACATGCAGCAATGCAGTGTTTTATATGGTAATATTTCTTTGAAAAGTTTGGCTGCAATATGAAGTACATTTTTAAATGGGAAGAAAAGCTGATTTTATGTCACAGTATCTGTCACCCAAAATCCAAACTCCTTTTCTCATGAAAGCAGCTGCCTCCAAAAGTACAGAAATCAACACAAACATTTACAGGGGCCTCTAAGACTCATAAACTACTCACCAAGCACAAAGAGCTTTTCTTCTAAGAATGCTCAAATGGATTATAAAACAATACATTACTTTTATGTTCTCATGGCCCATTAAATCTTTTTTAATGCAGTATTCTTTTGAATCAGTATGTTTTGAGTATACCAAAATAGTGGTACTTGCTCTGGCTTTCATTATAATGAGGGGTTATTGTTTAATTGCTTTTATCTTTTATAATTACCTACATAAATAGTGTTAATTCTTGGATTTAAAACATTAAATTAAGTATATCTATTTTCACTAAAGCAAAAGGACTTTTAGTCTGGTTCCTTTGAAAAGAAAGTGAAATCTGTGTATATACCTGATCCCCTGTTCAAAAGCAGCAAGCAAGATCAAATGCTGGATTTCCTGAATATTATCAATCTAAGAATTTAGCAGTGTACCAGTTGGCAATTTAACATACAAAGTAAACATCTATTGTACATTGAATTGTGTCCCCTTTTTAGATACATGGAGTCATAATGGCTATTATCTATGAGTGTGACCTTATTTGAAAATATGTACTTTGTAGATGTAATCAAATTAAGATGGGTTCATATTAGACTAGATTGGGCTCTAATCTAGTATAAGAACTGATGTTTTTATAAGAAGAGAAAACAGAGACACAGTGAGGTAAGTGCCATATGAAGAGGAGACATGGAGACACAGAGACACAGAGGAAACATGGATGAGTGAAAATGGAGGCAGAGATTAAAGTTATACTGCCACATGACAAAAAATATTTGGAGGTAGAAGAAACAAGGAAAGATTCTCCCCTAGAGACTTCAAAGGGAGCAAGGCCCTCCCAACATCTTGATATGGAGCTTCTAGCCTCGAGAAGCTCCATACATACCTCTCTATATATAGAATAAACCTCTATTGTTTCAGCCCCTCAGTTTATGATACTTTATTATGGCAACCCTCAGAAATTAAAACAACATCTAATTCCATGCTAATATTTCCAGATTCTGTTGATTCTATACATTAAGTGTCTTAACAATGCATATGTTTCCTATCATTCTAAGGAATGTAGGGCTTTAAATCCAGCCAAGAGTGTTTACAGCTGTTGAACATTTCTTAGGTTTCAATCAGTTCGAGCATTGATTACACCCATACTAAGAACTCCGACTTATTTTATCTACTATGAAGAAGTACATATATGCCACGGACATTTCTTCAGAGATATCATTAGAGTCATACATGAAACATTTGAAACATACTAAGTAATTTTTTTTTGGTCAATTTTCCTAGTTAGTTGGTTTCCTGACATAGTTCATGAGGCATACTGCAATCTGAGCATTATCTGATATATTGAACAGGCTGTATGATTTCCAATTCAGTTAGCAGAAGACACTTACTGCAGTTATATCAGTCATATTGTTTCAATGTTTCCATAGACACCTAATCAAGATTTCAAGGTGATTTGACTTGGTAATTCAAACTATTTCCCTGCTGCCCAAGGAAGGTAGAGTACACAAATTGTATATACATTTTAGCATCTGGCGGGTTATGCCGGCCACATCTTCCAGAAAATATGTTCCCAATTTCTTGTCCTCAGATAGCATCTAGGAAGTAGGCAAAATACTCTTGTAAATCCATTTTTCTCCAAATGCCTCTACTAATTTTCTACGGTTTTCACTGTGGTCCCTTCTATTTGACATGTGAGTCGTCCTGGATTCCTAAGCGAGCTATCAATACAGAGCATCCTGCCACAAGACCTTTGATGATTGTAATACACGCATGCTTGATTACTTATTAAGATTTCTAAGGTACTATCTTGGAAATGTTGCTTGATTTTAAGGTAGTCATTTCCTAACACTCATGTAATGTGGCCATATTCCCACACCATACACCAGTCTAGAAAGAAGCACTGGGCTGTGTGTTCCCACAGCTGCCTCAATCACCAGGAATTTGGAACTGGAAAAAAAAAAGGAATTTTTTCTCTGTCATATAGTCTGTGAAAGAGAAAAAGTAGATCTGCTTGAAAAATGAGAAAAAAGATAACATACATGGAGGGGCAGAGATAAGAGCATAAGCTATGTCCTGAGGTCCAGCTATATTCCTGCTTTGATCCTCATGACTAATTCTTGAGCTAGCTTAAGTGGCACTCAATAAATTGCAGCCAAATTAGTGTTAATTAACATATTAATTGTAACAGAACGAAGATGGAACTTTGTATGTTATTTAAGTGTCATTATCTTTTCCTTTCTCAGACTGCATTGGCCAGAAAGTTATTTGACTTATTCATTCTGATTGTTGAAGACAGGTGGAGGTAGGTAAATGACTGCATCCCTTTCTTATTTTTTGTGGACCATCTATTTCTATAGTATTTAACACTCTTGATTTCTCCCTCTCTATATTTGTATTCATTGGTAGGCTTTAAAAAAAAAAAAAAAAAAAAAACAGACTTTATTTTTTAGAGCAGTTTCAGACTCAGACTCACAGCAAAATTGAGCTTGAGGTTCAGAAATTTTTCATATACCTCCTGCCTCCACCTTTACTCATTTTGGTCCATGATAAAGAGTGACTTGTCTAGATAGTACACCATGGCTCATGCCCGTTATCCTAACTACTTGGGAGGCTGAACCAGGAGGAACCCCTGAGCCCAGGAGTTCGAGGACTCAGTGAGCTAGGATCATCATGCCATGGCACTCATGGCCATGGCACTGAGGCACTTCCTGTCTCGAAGTAAATAAAATAAGAAAAGTAACTTGTCTGAACAGAAAATCTGGAAGAAACTAACATTTATTTGTTATCAATGCCTATACTTCTTTTTATGAAATACTGTACGGCACTGTACGGCAGAGAATGTGTGCCCTCTACCATGCTGTAAGTTTCAGCATACCAGGCATTTTCCTTGGGGGAGGAAGCCTAGTATAGCGGGAGGGGCAAAAGTTGAACTCAAAACAACATCCGTTGTATTGAGCAACGTATTTAGAAACCTCAACAGGTACTCGCAATTGGAGAGATAAATAATACTTCAAGATTGATGGCAGTTTTTGTATCTGTACATTCATGCTCTGGTTATCTACTACTACAAACAGAAACTATCCAAAAATTTCAGACAGTGTGTCTTTGTGGCATCACCTGGGGCAGTGGGGTCTGGAATTTTCACTTCTAAGATGGTATCCTCACACACATTCCTGGTACCTCCATGCTTCTTTGCCTTTCTCTCTCAGACATAGTGTCTGATATTCCAGGTCTTCTCCATGTGGCTTGAACATAACACAATATGATGGTCTCAAATTAGCTATATTTTTTAGATGACGGCTGGCTTCCAAAAAGATTATTTTAAGAGATCCAGGTGGATGCTGTAAGACTTCTCATAATACAGCTTCAGAAATCCAAGATCCTACCACTGTCATATTTTATGTGTTAAGCAACTCACTGAGACTGCCCAGATTCAAAGTGAAGGGAATTAGTCTCTACTTCTACATGAAAAAAAAAAATAGCAAATTCAGAATGTGGAAGAGTATGTGAGGTGAAAGATAAGTCTTAAAATCATGTTCAGAAAATACAATTAGCCACACCTGGCTTGTAACTGTTTAAACCTGGGTAGACAGCTTCAGGATTTAGGTATAAGCCAGAAGGATTTTTGTCTTTGTCAGTCATTGTAGCATATAACAGCTTTGTCAAATGTCAAGTGACCATTTCTATAAAGTGTAGTTGTTAACAGCCCTAAACCTTACACAAGTGGTATACAGTTCTCAGCAAAACTGCAGAACTTTAACAAAGGCACGTGGATGTCAGCAAATTCAGAAGCTGAGGCCCTGATCAAAAGTGAGGACCAGAAAAGGTACAGACTGCAGGGTTCAGTAAATTCAGCTACAATACGAGGCCTCAAAATAGGCTAGCTGCAAGGGATCTAGCAGGCTTAACCCTATACTGCAGGTTAGAACAAAGGTATACTTTTGTTTTTGTTTTAAATACAATTCCAAGTTGAATCTGCTAGGCTTTGAACTGTAGATGTTAAGGTTTTTATAAGCAGATATGACTGAAAGAAAATAATTTTGAGCATCATGGAAATTATCTTCATAGAAAGAGGACTTTAAGACATAAATACTAATAAAGTAAGTCTTCCCACAAGCAAGGCAGCTGAGTCCAGAGTGCTCTACAAAAGATACAGAGTGGGCCGCGCGCCGTGGCTCAAGCCTGTAATCCCAGCACTTTGGGAGGCCGAGACGGGCGGATCACGACGTCAGGAGATGGAGACCATCCTGGCTAACCCGGTGAAAACCCGTCTCTATTAAAAAATACAAAAAACTAGCCGGGCGAGGTGGCGGGTGCCTGTAATCCCAGCTACTAGGGAGGCTGAGGCAGGAGAATGGCGTAAACCCGGGAGGCGGAGCTTGCAGTGAGCTGAGATCCGGCCACTGCACTCCACACTGGGCGACAGAGCGAGACTTCGTCTCAAAAAATAAAAAAAGATACAGAGTTTCTGCAAAACTACGGGTTTAAACTTTAACGGTTGTCCAAGAGAGGTGGAACTAGCTCAGATAACCCAAATGTAATTCTGCATTCTGGGTTATACATGGAGTTTTCTACAGTTTAATTTCATTTTGGGGTTATTTTAAGACAGCTCTATATTTTTTAACTGATATGAGGAAAAATCATCTTTATGATGCAAGTTTCTTAGGCCTAAAGAATTTCACAGCAGGAAGCAACAGAAACACTCCCAGGGGCAAAATGATGGAGAACACCTTGTCACCTGTCTTCTCTTGAAACTATAGATACTCAGATTTAGTAAAGCCCCCACACAACTCAATAATGGTGCAAGAACAGTGGAACTAGAGATTTACAATACAAGCTGAAAGGAGGAAAAAGCATTTAGTCTTTGACCTTGAAATACAATGTTAGATGTGGACTTATCATAGCTGGTTGAGTTTTGTTTTAATTATGAAAGGGTGTTTGATTTTGTCAGATGCTTTTCTGCAACTATTGACATGATCGTCTAGTTTTGTCCTTTTCTATTAATATGATGCTGTCTTACATTGATTGATTTTATAATTTAAATCAATTTTGGATTTTAGGGATAAATCATGTTATATTGTCAGGAACAAAGGATAACTTTCCTTGTTGACATATAATCATTTTACATATTGTGAATTTGACTAGTTAGCATTGAGGAAATTTTGTCCATGTTCATAAGAGATTTTAGTCAAAGTTTACTTTTCTTGTGATGTCTTTGTCTGGTTTTAATATCAAGTTAATACTGGCCTTATACAATGAATTTGAAAATGTTCTAGTATTTGCAAGAGTTTTTAAGAGACTGTTATAGTTATCTTTTAAACATTTGGTAAAATTAAAAAGTGAAGCCACAGAATTTGATTTGTGGGAAGTACTTAGCTTACTAATTTAACTTTTATACTTTCATAAGTTTATTTAGATTTATATCTCACGTTCAGTTTATGGTGCTTGTTTCTTTTCTTTTCTTTTTTTTTTTTTTTTTTTTTTTTTTTTGAGATGAAGTCTCACTCTATGGCCCAGGCTGGAGTGCAGTGGCTGGATCTCAGCTCACTGCAAGCTCCGCCACCCAGGTTCACGCCATTCTCCTGCCTCAGCCTCCCCAGTAGCTAGGACTACAGGCGCCCGCCACCTCGCCTGGCTAGCTTTTTTTGTATTTTTTTTTAGTAGAGACGGGGTTTCACCGGGTTAGCCAGGATGGTCTCGATCTCCTGACCTCGTGATCCGCCCGTCTCGGCCTCCCAAAGTGCTGGAATTACAGGCTTGAGCCACCGCGCCCGGCCTGTGGTGCTTGTTTCTTTCTAAGAACTTTTCTGTTTCATCTACATTATCTAATTTTTTGCATAAGTCTTTTTAAATAATTTTTTCTTCTCTAAGGCCTATACTGATATGCCCCTTTCCATTCTCAGTTTTAGTAATTTTAGTTATCTCTCTTTTCTTGGTACATGTAGCATGAGGTTTGCTGATTTTGTTAATATTTTTGAATAACAATATTTGGCTTCATTGATTTTTTTTTCTCTTATCCTTTTTGTTTACTTTTACTCTTGTTTTTATTTTTTTCTTAGTTTTGCTTGTTCTATGGTTAGTATTCTCTTATATCTTCAGTTTCTTAATATAGAAGTTTAGGTTATTGATTTGAAATCTTCCTACTATTCTAATGTAGATATTTACAGCAATATATTTCTTTATTGACACAAGTTTAGCTGCATCTTATAAGTTTTGTATATTATATTATAATTTGGATTCATCTCAAAGTAACTTAATTTTCTTTGTGATTTTCTTCTTGATGAATTAGTTGTTAAAAAGTTGCAACAACTGAAGCATTATTAAATATTAAGTGGTATTTATTTTTACGTACTTGTGAATTTCCAAGATATCATTCTCTTATTTCTATAAATTTCTAAATTTAATTCCACTACGGTCACAGAACACATTATTAAAATCATTAAGTATTGTATTAGGGTTCTCTAGAGGGACAGAATTTATAGGATAGATGTATATATAAAGGGGAGTTTATTAAGGAGCATTAACTCATATGATCACAAGGTCCCACAACAGGCCATGTGCACGCTGAGGAGCAAGGAAGCCAGTTTGAGTCCCAAAGCTGAAGAACTTGGAGTCTGATGTTTGAGGGTAGGAAACATCCAGCATGGGAGAAAGATGTAGGCTGGGAGACTAAGCCAGTCTAGTCTTTTCATGTTCTTCTGCCTGCTTTTTATTCTGGCCATGATGGCAGCTGATTAGATTGTGTCCACCCAGATTAAGGATGCATCTGCCCTTCCCAGTCCACTGACTCAAATGTTAATCTCCTTTGGCAACACCCTCACAAACAAACCTAGAAACAAAACCTTGCATCTTTCAATCCAATCAAGTTGACACTCAGTATTAACCATCACAAGTACTTCAATAGTTTTTAAATTTATGGAGGCCTACTTTATGATCTAACTACAGTCCATCTTGAAAATGTCCATGACAAAACCACAGCCAACATAATACTAAATGGGGAAAAGTTGGAAGCATTACCTCTGAGAACTGAAATAAGACATGGATGCACCACTCTTCTTCAACATGGTACTGGAAGTCCTAGCCAGAGCAATTAGACAAGAGAAAGAAATAAAGGGCATCTAAATCAGTAAAGAGGAAGCCAAACTGTCACTGTTTGCTGACGATATGATCGTTTAACTTGAAAACCCTAAGGACTCCTCCAGAAAGCTAGTAGAACTGATAAAAGAATTCAGCAAAATTTCCAGATACAATATTAATTATACAAATCAGTAGCTCTTCTATACACCAACAGTGACCAAGCAGAGGATCAAATCAAGAACTCAACCCCTTTTACAATAGCTGCAAAAAAATTAAAATACTTAGGACTATACCTAATCAAGAAGGTGAAAGACCTCTGCAAGGAAAACTACAAAATGCTAATGAAAGAAATCATAGACAACACGTACAAATGGAAACAATTCCATGCTCATAGATGTGTACAATCAATATTGTGAAAATGACTATACTGCCAAAAGTAATCTACAGATTCAATGCAATCCCCATCAAAATAACCACCATCATTCTTCACAGTACAAGAAAAAAAATTCTAAAATTGATATGGAACCAAAAAAAAAAAAAAAAAAAATGCCTGCATAGCCAATGCAAGACTAAGCAAAAAGAACAAATCTGGAGGCATCACACTATCTGATTTCAAACTACACTATAAGGCCATAGTCACCAAAACAGTGTGGTACTGGTGTAAAAATAGGCACATAAACCAATGGAACAGAATAGAGAACCCAGAAATAAACCCAAATACTTACAGCCAACTGATCTTCGACAAAGCGAACAAAAACATAAAGTGGAGAAAGGACACCCTTTTCAACAAATGGTGCTGGGATAATTGGCAAGCCACATGTAGGAAAATGAAACGGGATCCTTATCTTTCACTTTATATAAAATCAACTCAAGATGGATTAAGTATTTACATCTAAAACCTGAAACTATGAAAATTCTAGAAGGTAATATTGGAAAACCCTTCCAGACATTGGCTTAGGCAAGGATTTCATGACCAAGAACACAAAAGCAAATGCAATAAAACAAAGATAAGGCCAGGCACAGTGG
>NW_016814742.1:161046-162340 GCF_001698545.2 Rhinopithecus bieti | reverse complement strand
CTGTCTCTCTTTTCTCATTCTCTTTCTGTCTCTCTCTCTCTCTTCCTCTGTCTCTCTCTCTCTCTGTCTCTCTCTCACACATTCTCTCCTGGAGCTGGGAAACTTTTTTTTTTTTACATTTGGATATCAGAATGACGATTTTCAGGCCTCTGGAGTCCAGGAAATACACCAGCAGATCTCGGAATCCTCAAGCTGTTAGCCTTAAACTGACAGTTACATCATTAGCTTCGCTGGTTCTTGAGGCTTTAAGACTCGAATGGAGCCGTCCTACCAGCATCCCAGTGTCTCCAACTTCTAGACAGCTTATCACGAAACTTTTTGGCCTTCATAATGGATTATATTCTCCAATTAAAATATATAGAACAGCTGAATGGATAAAAATTAAGACCCAACTACATGCTACTCATAAGAGATTTACTTCAGTGTTAAAGACAAGCATACACTGAAAGTAAAAGGATGGGAAAAAATATTTCATAGAAAAAAAATCAAAAGCAGATGGAAACAGCCAACTTACATCAAGTAAAATAGATTTAAGTCAAAACTGTAAAAGAAACTAAGAAGTTCATCATATAATGATAAAGATAAATTTACAAGGGAGTATAAAATTGTTAATATATCTGTAAGAAAATTTAGAGCACTTAGATATATAAAGCAAATATTATTAGACATAATGGGAGATAAACTGTAATACAATGACAGTAGGGAAAATCAGCAGCCCACTTTATTTTTTAACTTTTCTTAAATTTTATTTTATTTTATGTATTTATTTATTTTTATTAAGGCAGGGTTTCACTTTGTCACTCAGGCTGAAGTGCAGTGGCACAATCTTGGCTCACTGAAGCCTCAACCTCCCGGGTTCAAGCAATCCTGCCTCAGCCCACAGGCAGCTGGGACTACAGTCACACAACACCATTCCTGGCTTTTTTGTTTGTTGTTTTATATTTTTTGCAGAGACAGGGTTTCACCATGTTGCTCATGCTAGTCCCAAATGCCTGAGCTCAAGAGATCCACCTGCCTTGGCCTCCCAAAGTGTTAAGATTAAGGGTGTGAGCCATCACACTCAGCCAACAGCCCACTTTATTTTTTTTTTTTTTTTATGTATATACCGTATTTTATTTATTCATTTGTGTGTTGATGTACTTAGATTGTTCAGCTATTGTGACTTATACTGCAGGCTGGGATACTAGTGTCTATTTAAGTCTGTTTTCAGTTATTTTGGCTGTATACTCAGGAGCAAAATTGCTGGATCATAAGGTCATTCTATGTTTAACTTTTTTTTTTTTTTTTTTTTTTT
>NW_016814742.1:145809-160768 GCF_001698545.2 Rhinopithecus bieti | reverse complement strand
ATTCCCACTTTTTGATGGGGTTGTTTGTTTTTTTCTTGTATATTTGTTTGAGTTCTTTGTAGATTCTGGATATTAGCCCTTTGTCAGATGAGTAGGTTGCAAAAATTTTCTCCCATTCTGTAGGTTGCCTGTTCACTCTGATGGTAGTTTCTTTTGCTGTGCAGAAGCTCTTTAGTTTAATTAGATCCCATTTGTCAATTTTGGCTTTTGCTGCCATTGCTTTTGGTGTTTTAGACATGAAGTCCTTGCCCATGCCTATGTCCTGAATGGTACTACCTAGATTTTCTTCTAGGGTTTTTATGGTATTAGGTCCAACAGCCCACTTTAAAGAGTGGACAGATCATGTAGACAAAAACACCAGCAAACTAACACTACACTTAAACTTCAGTATAGGTCAAATAAATCTAACAGACACTTGCAGAACATTTGCACCAATCAGTGCTCTGTATGTAGCTAACTGGGTGGGGACTTGGAGAACTTTTGTGTCTAGCTAAAGGATTGCACCAATCAGCACTCTGTCTCAATAAAGGTTTGTAAATGCACCAATCAGCACTCTGTCAAAACAGGCCAATCAGCTCTCTGTAAAACGGACCAATCAGCTCTCTATAAAACGGACCAATCAGCTCTCTGTAAAATGAACCAATCAGCAGGATGTGGGTGGGGCCAGATAAGAGAATAAAGGCAGGCCACCCAAGCCACTAGCGGCAACCCGCTCAGGTGCCCATCTATGCTGTGGAGGGTTTCTTCTTTTGCTGTTTGCAACAAATCTTGCTGCTGTTCACTCTCTGGGTCTGTGCCACCTCTATGAGCTGTAACACCGCAAAGGTCTGCAGCTTCACTCCTGAAGCCAGCAAGAGCACGAACCCACCAGGAGGAACGAACAACTTCAGACACGCTGGGTTTAAGAGCTGCAAAACTCACCGCAAAGGTCTACAGCTTCACTCCTGAAGTCAGCAAGACCAAGAACCCACCAATTTTGGACACAGAACCACTATCTTTTACCATACACAAAAATCAATGCAAAATGGCTTAAAGATGTAAATGTAAAACTTGAAACGATGAAATTATTACAAGAAAACATAAGGGAATACTTCAGGACATTTGACTGGACACTTTTTTTTGTTGTTGTTGTTGTTTGTTTGTTTGTTTGTTTTTTGAGATGGAGTCTTGCTTTGTCACCTAGGCTGGAGTGCAGTGACGCAATCTCAGTTATAGGAGCCTGCCACCACGCCCAGCTAATTTTTTTGTATTTTTAGTAGAGACAGGGTTTCACCATGTTAGCCAAGATGGTCTTGATCTCCTGACCTAGTGACCCACCCACCTCGGCCTCCCAAAGTGATGAGATTACAGGTGTAAGCCATTGTGCCCAGCCCTAGACAAACGTTTTTTTAAGAACTTGAAAGCACAGGAAACAAAAGCAAAAATCAGCAAATGGGATTACATCAAATTAAAAAGCTTTTGCACAGCAAACTAAACAACACAATGAAAAGACAACCTAAAAATGGGAGAAAATATTTGCAACCTTACATCTGACAAGGGGTTAATATTTAAAATATATAAGAAAATCAGACGACTTAATAGCAAAGCAACAACAAACAAAAAACCAGATTTAAAAATAAAAACTTTAATAGACATTTCTGAAAAGAAGACAAATGGCCACCAGGTATATAAACATTGCTCAACATCACTAATCAACAGGGAAATTCAAATCAAAACCACAATGAGATACCACTTTATTCTAGTTAAAACGCTATTATCAAACAGACAAAAAAAAAAAAGTGTTGGTGAGGCTGTGTAGAAAACAACTTACACACTGTTTGTAGGATTGTAAACGAGTATAGCCATTATGGAAAATGGCACAAAATCTTCTCAAAAAATTAAATATAGAACTACCATATGAACCAGCAATCTCATTCCTGGGTATACATCCAAAGAAAATAAGTTTGGCAAAAAGATATATCAACCCCCACGTTTATTGCAGAACTATATACAATAGCCAAGATATGGAATTAAACCTAAGTATCAAACAATTACTAAGATATACATACACAATGGAATACCATTCAGCCATAAAAAGAATGAATTATTGTCATTTGTGCCAACATGGATGAAACTGAAGGACATTATGTTAAATGAATTAAGGCAGAAATAATAAGATAAATACCACATGATCACACCCATATGTGGAATCTAATTTTTTTAAGTTGTTATTATGAAAGCAGAAACTGAGGACTGAAGTGAGAAGAGGAGGATTGAGAGAGGTTGTTCAATGGGTTCAAGTTACAATTTGATAACATAAAATATTCTGATGTTCTATTGCACAATAGACTGAATATAGTTAACAATAAAATAACATATTTTTCAAAATTGTTACAAGAGAGGATTTAAAATGTTCTCACCATAAATAAATGATGAATGCCTGAGGTGACTGTTATACTAACTACCCTGGTTGGATTATTATCTAACATAGGTATGTATCAAAACATCACATTTTATCTCATAGATATATACAATTACAATGTGTCAATTAAAATAAACACTAAGGATCGGAGTAAACGTGTCAGCTCTGGATATAGAACAACCTTTAAATTCATTTTATAAATATACTCTTCTGAGAAATTTTGGAGGTTTTCAGTGCAAGAATCTGTACCAACAGAACCTCAATGAAAATAATTTAAATAGTTAATATTAACAAGTTAAACTCAGCAGTGATATCAAAATAGGCATCTTACCTCCTCCGACAAAGGGGATAACCATTCATCTGGTCGACATTTGGCTTACGTCTACCAATGCTGGATTAAAAGAACAAAACTTTAATAATATTATTGGGGAATATTTCCTTCCAACTCCAGTTGCTGCTTCTATGTGAAGGGACTTTTACTTATGTAACATGGCTGCACTTTTTAAACCAATCTTCTCATCATAATATCTGAGAAGATAAGTAACTTAGCTGATTGTTATGTGTGGAAATGGATACTTTGCATATCACTCTATACCATTTTCTCCCCTTCTTTTTTGGGGAACAGACCTGCCTGTAGGAATCAAGACCTCTGCTTCTACAAGCTGACAGTTTTATTAGAAAGCTACTCATTGGAAGAGTATTTCGATAGTGAATGTCATTGCCTTATTAATTATTTTCTTCAATGCAAGTAAGGCAAATCGGATCTAGGGCCAAGTCACATTCTTCAGTATCACTATTAGTTTTCAGCTGGCTCAGAACTTGAGCACAGAAGTGGGTATTTATTAGGCCCTCTCAAAGTCTCTCCTTGTATCTTCTGTCAAATATTCTGTTAGAATGTGAAAAGTAAAAATGCAATGCAGCAAAAAACTAATGGCAGAGTTCAAAAAAATTATAATAAACAAGAAAATCTTCTGTTTACAAAGATTTAAGCTTGAGAGTCAAATCTACTATCCCTTCAGTTTTGTGACTTTGAGCAGTTCACATAAACTCGACAAGTCTCCAGTTTCATCACCTTGAACATAAAATATAGTTATGCTTTTCATATTTTGGAGTTTTAAAATGAGATAAAGATTGTGAAAATGTTTTGAGTTTTAAAAGTGCAAAACATAATTATATTGGGATTGGCATTGAGAGTCTGAGAATACAATGTACTTAGCCAGAGGTAAATGAAATACAGAGTATTCATCAAAAACACTGATAATGAATGAACAGAAGGTACCAAATGAGAAAGGTAAACTCAGGTAAGCTAGAAGAGTAGCATAAATCTTAAGGAATAACTCTTAAATTGAACTTCAATTCTTGTTTTCATTATTTTTCTTCCCCACCAGACTATAAGCACAAGATGTCTTATTTATCTTTATTTTCCCAGTGCCTGACACAGGGTAGGCCCTCAATAAATTCGGCTTAATTGAATTGACTGACTGAAGATAAACAATCAGGCTAATGAATGCATGCCAGACCCTCTTTACTTGCAGGTTATACCAAGTAGAGAAGCAATTATGAGACTAGAGATAAGGCCCACTACAAGAAGACAGAAGAGTTTGTCCTGTGCTCCTTTGCTGCCGATACCCTGATTTTAAGGCTATATTATATTTTAGACGTTGTGCTGGCTACTGAGAATACAGAAAATATTAAAAAATGTCTTTTGACTTTAAGAAGCTTAGATTCTTGTGGTTTAGAAATTGTATTAAATGCGATCTCTGAGATATGCATGAGAATAGCAATTTACTGAGCAGTTTCTCTGTGACAGACATTGCACATGGATATTTCAAGCACTATCACTTTACATTCACACAACAAGTCCATGTGATTGGCTCTGAATGCTTTATAGATATGGAACTGAAGCTTAGATAAGTTATTTAATTTTTCCGTGATAGAAAGCTTTGAAAAGGACTAAGCCAACATTTCAAATGCATTTGCTGGACTCCAAATGTAGTGCTCCATCCAGTGCTATGCAATGTTCCCCATAAAGAAATGATGAAGCGCCACGGGAAAGAGCAGATGAAAATGGGAAAATATAGGTTGATAAACTCAATGTTAGGAAAGGTTTTCATGATAAGATGTCTTCCTCCTCAAGGAGCTGTGCATTTTAAAATAGGATCATGGAGAAAAGTCAATAACTAGAGTTACTGCCAATACATTTGAGGTAGAGGTTTCTTTGTGAGGCCTCTCAAACCACTACATATGCACCCAGGCCCCAGCAGAGAACAGCCATCTGGGTGACAAGGTCATGAAGAGCTTGGGGTGCAATCACACTACCTTCGACAGTATTCTATGCCATAGAGTTGGCTCCTATTTTTCCCCTGGGAAAGACTGTTGTTCAGAGAACATGTCACTGACAAACATTTCTCTCTGTTTGAAAAATTTCAGCGTTTTATTAGTCAGGGTTCTCTTAGAGGGACAGAAATAATAGAATAGATATCTATATGAAGGGATATTTTTAGGAGAATTCACTCACACAATCACAAGGTGAAGTCCCACAATAGGCCATCTGCAAGCTGAGGAACCAGGAAGCCAGTCTGAGTTTCAAAACCTCAAAGTAGGGAAGCCGATAATGCAGCCTTCGGTCTGTGGCTGAAGCTCAAGATCCCCTGGAAAATCACTGGTGTAAGTCCCAAGAGTCCAAAAGCCAAAGAACTTGGAGTCTGATGTTCAAAGGCAGGAAGCATCCAGCACGAGAGGCATATATATGGACTCCAGAAGATTTAGCCAGTCTAGTCCTTTCACGTTCCTCTACCTGCTTTTATCCTAGCCACACTGGCAGCTGATTAGATGGTGCCCACCCAAACTGAGGGTTGGTCTGCCTCTCCCAGTCCACTGACTCAAATTTTAATCTCCTTTGGCAGCACCTTCACAGACACATGCAGGAACAATACTTTGCACCCTTCCATCCAATCAAGTTGACACTCAATATGAACCATCACAAATGTCTTTGCTATTGTGAATACAACAACCATGAACCTATGAGTGGATTTGTCTTTTTGTATAATGGTCTATTTCCCTTTGGGTATACACCCAGTAATGGAACTGCTAGGTTGAATGGCAGCTTTGCTTTAAGTTCCTAGAGAAATCTCCAAACTGCTTTTCACAGTGGCTGAACTAATTTACAGTCCCATGGTATATAAGCAGTCCCTTTTCTTAGAAGCCTCACCAGAATCTGTTGTTCCTCGACTTTTTAATAACAGCTATTTTGACTGGGATAAGATGCTATATAATTGTGGCTATGATTTGCATTTATCTGATGATTAGTGATGGTAAGCATTTATTCATGTTTGTTGGACACTTTTATGTCTTATTTTGCAAAATGTCTGTCCACGTCCTTTGCCCATTTTTTACTGGGGTTGTGTTTTGCCTGTTGATTTGTTTCAGTTCCTTCTAGATTCTGAATATTAGATCATTGTCGAATGCATACTTAGAGAATATTTTCTTCCATACTTTATGTTGTCTATTTGCTCTGTTGAGTTTTTTTGGATATATAGAAGCTCTTTAGTTTAATTAGGACCCACTTGTCAATTTTTGGTTTTGTTGCAATTGCTTTTGGGACTTTTGGGGGGAAAATTATTTGCCAAGACTGATGTCAAGAAAAATATTTCCTAGGTTTTCTTCTAGGATTTTTATAGTTTGAGGTCTTACATTTAAATATTTAATCCATCTCAAGTTAATTTTGTATATGGTGAAAGGTAAGGGTCCAGTTTCATTCTTCTGCATATGGCTAGTCAATGCCATTTATTGAATAAGGAGTCTTTTCCTCATTGCTTGCTCTCATCAGCCTTGTCAAAGATCAGATGGTTTTAGGTTTGTGGTTTTATGTCTACGTTTCCTATTCTGTTTCATTCTTCTATGTCTGTTTTTATACCAGTATCATGCTGTTTTGGTTACTATAGCCTTATAGCATAGTTTCAAGTCAGGCAATGTGATACCTCCACCTTTATTCCTCTCTGAGTCCTAACACAGATAATTCCTCCCTGGACTTCCCATGATTGTAGCTGTCCCATGAGGTAATTAGTTCATATGGTCAAAGGACCAAGGCTACGTTGTCATAACCTCTGCTTCTAGACTTTTACAGTACCCAAATATTCCCTGCCCAAGGAATCCACAGCCCACTTCCCCAAAGAAAGAAAGTTATCAAGCACATCACTATGCCAAAGAGGAGTCAGCTATTTGTGGAGCACGAAAACTCTGACTAATGGGCTGTGGTACCCATACAAATCCATCTGAAGTCCCTTACAGTGCTGACTGCAGTACGTGAAGAGAAAGAGAAGAAGCAGTAGAGCCGGGGGCTAAGTTCAGGCTCTGTTTGTGTGACCTACAGAAGGCTTTGAGAATTTTATTTACAAATTTAGACATCAAGTTATTTTGAATATATATCTGTAAAGTTGATACAAGGACATATTTTACTTACATAATATTATACATTAGGTATATATATGTATATGTGTGTGTATGTATATATGTGTGTGTATATATACATACATGTACATTTGTTCCATACCAGTCTATGAATGTTAGGGGCAGAGCTGTTGGAAAAGATTCTCTTCAGTCCACTAAGGAAATACTGCTTTGAACCCCAGAATTTCAACTGATGGGCCATTTTTGTTGAAATTTTAAATGCCTGAAGAACTTTTTTTTATTCTTCCCTTCCTCCAAGGCCTAAAATTTAAGTCTCTACCAGGGTAGAGTCTCTGAAAACAGGCTGTATCGTTTTACTTTTATTTCACCTCTAAATTCCAAATTACTCTTTCCTTTGATTAATTTTTAATATGTTATTTACTCAAAAATTAAGTACAGTGTAATGGAGTTGCCAAGAAGTAGGCCAAGGAAATGAGTGAATAGTAGATTTCCTGTTAGTAATTCTGCATGATAGATAGCATGAAAAAGTAATCAATTTTGATAGGAGATACTGTCTCCAGAGAAGCTAGTAAAAAATGAGCTTTCTTTGCTTCTAGTTGAAATATTATTGAAGTTTCTGAAATTGGGGTCATAAAGGATTGACAGTTATTCTTTGGGGGCTTCCTCCTCATTATATCTCTAACTCTACATATCTCTTCTAAATGCCTACTTGCTACATTGTTTCAAAAGATTTGAACCTGCCAAATAGAAGAAGAAGAAATATTTCCCCATTTTCCTCCTTGCATATCACAGGCAGGGATGTATCAAATCTGAACTCTTTATCATAGCAAAATTTGTGACTAATGGTCAAAAGTTATCACTATTGGAGGTACAAATATTTTATAAACATAAAAGAATAAAATATAACAATAAAATCACAAGAAAGATGAACTCAGGAGGATATTTGTCCTAGATGCCTGTCTTGTTAGTGATTATCCATTTAGGTAGGGTCTCCATATTTAAACTTGCACTTCTTTGTAGACTTGCACATCATCAACTTAATCATATGTTATGACAGAAGAAATTCCTTCCTTTGCTTCTGTAGCATCGTGTATCTTCCTACTTTATTTCTTAAAACCTTAGATACAAAACCTTGTCTGATATATTAAAAGACCCAGCCTTAGTAGTATCTCTGATAATAGTATATTTAGTATTCACTGAACACTCAGTATCCAATATTTAAAATCAGGTAGTCACATAACATTATCTTTTAAGGCCCTTCAAGGTAGAAATACTCGATACCAAGATTTTTTTTTCTTTCTAGGTTAAGTAACATATCCTAAGATGAAGGTATGCATACTTGTACAAACCTTGAGGGTATACATTAAGGAAGCAGCTATTACATGACTTTAAAATGGGATCAGAGAGTAAAATGATTTACAGATCAGTTGGCCTGTCATAGGCATAGCAGAAATTGATACCAGTTTTTTCATTTTTGCTCTTTCCATTTTTTTCTATGCATCATATATCCTGACATATTTTACAAGTTCCTCAATGACAATAAGTTATTTCCTTTATTGCTGAACCGCATAAATTCAACAGATCATAATTTATATATTTGCTAATTGTGTGTTCCCCCAAGTTTGTATGTTGGAAAGTAATTCTTTTTCTTTTTTTCTTTTTTTTTTTTTGATAAGGAGTCTCACTCTATTGCCCAGGCTGGAGTGCGGTGGTGCGATCTCGGCTCACTGCAAGCTCCACCTACCAGGTTCACGCCATTCTCCTGCCTCAGCCTCCCGAGTAGGTGGGACTACAGGCGTCTGCCATCATGCTCGGCTAATTTTTTTTTTTTTATTTTTAGTAGAAACTAGGTTTCACCATATTAGCCAGGATGGTCTCGATCTCCTGACCTCGTGATCCACCTGCCTCGGCCCCCCAAAGTGCTGGGATTACAGGCGTGAGCCACCGTGCCTGGCTGGAAACTAATTTTTAATGCGATAGGATTAAGATGTAGGGCTCTGGGAGGTGATTAGGTCATGGGGGTCAAGTTGTGATGAATGATATTAGTGTCCTTGTAAAAGAAACAATTTCTGCAAGAAATGTGGGTAAAGGGCTATTATAAAGATTAATTAATACCACTAACAAAATGAGAGGCAGAAGCAAAAACCCATAATTTACTAAAGATGTCAAGGAGTTTTAAAAAATCTATCATCAGTGATAATGTCAAAAATATAGTTTAGAATGAACAAAAAAAAAGCCTATCTTACTCAGTTATATGGAATGAATATGGAATGGATAAGATAGTATATAGCACATTTACAAATTTGAAGGGGATGTTTTCATTACATGTAGAAACAACAATATGATTTAGTATGCAAAGAGGGTCTGAAATAATTAAATGAATCTGAGTCTCTAAGAAATTAATTAACATTGGACAAAGCAACTAAGATTACGTCTGCATTTAGACAGCTGGAAATTAGTATTTTTTCCAAAATAAATCGTACATTTAGTTATTTTTTTAAAAAGAATGTTCATTCATTCATGTTTAATGCAACCATTTACAAAAGAAATATTTTTCAAGAAGACAATATGTGACATAAACTGTAAAAATATTGAGACTACAGAAATATAAATAATTATGGTAAGAACCATGTCCATAAGAATTTTCAACCGTATAAAGGAAGTGAGGAAGCAAAGAAAAAAATATAATTGTAATGTAAAGCTAGAAAAAAATAATGGAAATGCCCACATGAGAGGTTCTGTCACATTATTATAGGAATTTAGATAATGAGTAATTAATAAAGTGATTTTAGCATAGAACACTTTGAAGGATGAGATGTTAAGGGTCCAGTTAGGAGTCTGGGGGCAGAGCAGAGGTGCGATCTTCAAGGAAAAATGGATTGGTTAAGCAATGTTCCAACATATCACATTTGCAGCAACCTTTGGAACAAAAACATTGTATGAGGCAATAATAAACAACACAATCACCATCACACTAAAACAATGCTCCACATTGTCTTTAAAGGCAACCATGGTCATCGCTGTGTTGAACTGGTGCTCCTTCAGGATCATATTGCTGTTTAGATTGAATAATTTACTGCCCTGACCTAGCTTCCTTATTTACTCACCAGGCAGTTATTATTGATCTCACTAAACAAGGTATTGTTTGGTGGTAGTTTGGCATTAAATTTCTATCTCTGCCTTGTAGCAAATCACATCCTGCTCACTGACCTTCTTCATAAAACAGTTTGTCTGGCAGGCCTCATCATAATACCAAGTATTTATAGTTATATCAAAATAGATTTTAAAATGGGTAAAATTTGGAAATATAGCTGTGAAAATTTTGTTGTTTACTGATGAAGAAACAGTATGTTAGACGTAATACTGCAGAGAAGGACAGTTCATCTAAAATCAATAAGAAGCTGAGGGACTGAAGTTAACCTAGAGCATAAATAAGCTGAGTGTGGAAGTTTAGATGACAATAAAAAGGATCAGATTGTAAAGTTTCTTAAATGTCCCACTAAGAAAATTAAATTATTTTTATTAAATAATGAAAAAGATGATAAAACAGAGAAATCACTCTACCCAAACTGTGCTTTAGGAAAATTTTAATCCATGAGGCAAAGTATGCCTCATGGATTAAAAAGTAGGGGAGGTCAAAATCAGGACAACTCGTTAGAATGTTGTCGTGAAAGCTACTATTACTAGCTTAAATACAAAAAAACTGGAGAGAAAATAAAATGGAATGAATTGTCTACAAAAGTTACAGCAAACTAGATCCAACATTATCTAGGGTGTAGAAAATCTAATACATGCTAAATTTGGTAAAATTAGCTATACTAATGAAGTGCAAGATAATATAATTTTTATTATTACAATACCAACATTGTAATTCTGTCTAAAGGCTGACTAGATAATAACCAAGTTTGAGAATATCAGTAAATTATAGCCATGATTATTTTTTTTCTATTCTACACTCTTAGAGTAAGTTTTCGGGTCCTCTGTGGCCTGGGGGCTGCTGAACATGAAGACTGCCCTTGCATAACCTATGGTGGAATCCAGAAAACTATAAGCTAATATCATTGTTTCCTCTCCTTGATGTGATTCAATGGTAATCAATGTCACTTACCAACTCATTAAAAAACTTCTTCACCGCTCACCAAAATGAAAACCTAGGGGTTGGAACTTTGCAGTCAATTAAAAAACAAAGGCACCCAGCATTTTTCAAAATGTAATTTTAAAAGAGTACATAAAATAATAGCTAAACAGAAACACTTCTTAGTAATTGAAAACTCTGCTTTGATTTGGCATCGAGTTTTATAAAGAGGCTTAGGGCACGTATACAAGGCTGTTGCTCAAAGAAAGAGTCTCAACCTAACAACCTAAACAACAGAAAGCACATTGTGCCCTCTAAATTGCAAACGCATCCTCTTTCTTCTCTCATTCTTAGGGCATTTTTAGTTTGATTCTCTTCAAACTACTGTGCTACTTTTCAAGACTACAGTATATTTACACTGACAACAAATCACAGCTATACTCAATACTAACATTTACAGTATGAAACATTTTTATTTGTTCCTATGACTTCTTCTTTTATCTAAGGATCTTATCACTCAAATTAGGGACATTCACTAGAAATTTGAATAGATTTCTAAAGATATTTTCTCTATTTGGCTCTGTAGGGTATATCAGTTGTAAATGTGTATGTATAACTAAAATATGTACATATTTTCCTCTGAGGGCCACTTGTTTTGCTCTAATTGCCAGAAATATATATATATATATATAAAATTGAACTAGTTATTCCAGCAACCTGTATTTAATTTTAAACAGTTGGAAGAGATTTCTATACAATCTATATTGTAACATAAATTAAAAGTGACAACTTTTAAAACATGGTAGTGCTCTCCTCTTTAAATAAAAGTGGTCTAGACTAAAAGCCTAATTTTTTTCTTGAGACATACCATGAGAGAGCTGAGTGTTACCACTTATAATCGTTAATGAAAGTGTGTTCAAATTTGCCAAGAAGGTAATTATACGTTAATGCTCAAATACAAGGATCTAACATGCAATTATATCAACAAAATTACTACAGTAATTTCTTCCACATGCCTACTTAAAAAGTGTTGGCTAGTAATAGCAGAAAAACTTACTAGTCAAAATTTTTTCCAGGACACAATCAATGTTAATTTGGAAACACTAGTTATTTTTTGTTTTTTTCTAGTAAAAAATAAAAAGTTTTCTGTGCATTCTGCCATTTCATTTGCCCTACAAATAAAGCCAAAAGATTTGCTCCAGTGAAACTGACTAGAGAACTGCATCCTCTTTCAGCATAGGAAATAAATTCTATTTCATCTCCAGTAGTTCTTCTCACTTGGAAGCCATAGGAAGTCTTCAGAAATCCGTAACACAGAACAGCTGCGTTACATAGCTTTCAGATTGCTTTCTTTCACCCTTTGAAAAAGTGTTTTTCTTTGGAAGAAAAAAAGTTTGCAATGACTCAGAGAAAGGAAGAACTAAATTTTATTTAATTTTCTCACAAATCTCACAAAGGTTCCCTCTACTTAAAAGCGCATTTCCAAGAAAATACAGTGGGTTCTACAGTAATATAAGTTAAAAGGCAAATTGAGAAACAAACCCCAAACTGAAAAAATAACTTGCCTGAATTAATCAAGTAATTTAATTTAAAAGTATATTTTTGTATTTGCTTTTATCAACAATAGATAACTATATAATCATCAGATCACAGTTCACCCTAATTAACTTTTCTATGTGACAGCTGTCACCAGTACATATCTCTCTTTCTGCAGTCTTCAACAACTAAGATTGAAAAATTAAAGATTTGAAGGTTTACCATCGTAATTTTTTTACCACTATTGATACATTTTATTATTTCTCATCATCAAACTATTTTCAGAAAAAAGTTTACTAAATTATCATATATCCTATTTCCAATTTTATTGTCATTATGAGTAACCCTAGAAATGGCATTAGTGCTCATCAAAATTTGTTTTATTTTAAATTTTCTAAGACATTTCTGGAAGAGTTACTGGAACAATTGATTTAAATACATAGAGGCCCTCAAATCATTTTCCAGATAAGTTAATGAAATTACATCTTAGGAGTGGCTTCTCCTTGATCCCTTTTCAAAATTTTCAGAATATTCGTTTTTTAATGGTGATTAAGTAAAATGGCAGATTATCTTTATTATTATGGAAATTACACATATGGCAAGATAGAAATATGCACATAGTACAAAAATGGTACATAGGATTACACAATGCAAAGTGTTTCCTATCCACCCCACACCTCTAGTTTCACACTACATGAATAACTATAACACAGAAAATGACTCTACAATATTTGTGGGGAGCCCCAATCTCTCTCCATCTTCCTTTTTCACCCACTCCTTTGTCTGGCTTATAGGCCAGTCATGGCCAACCAAGCAAAAAGTTTTAGATACTATTGCTGGCAACGAAAAACTCTGTGACACACCCAATATCAGATGTTTGAATATGTTTTCTCCTCTAGCACCCACAAAAACTCAATGAGGTGAATGCAGTTATACTCATTTTACAGCAAACCAATCATTAGCAACAACACAAAATTGCTTGTCATGCATCCCATAGTTGGTAAATATAGGAGTTAAATTCATACATTTATCTCTCTGGTTCCTGAGGCCAATCTTAACTAGGTGAAAAGTGAATGTATTCACTTTTTAAACCCACTAATTCTTGACAAGCAATTTGAATTTGCATTTATTTGGTGACTTGTGTGCTTAATAACCATGTATAATTCCTCTTGAATCTATTTAATTTTTAATAATAGCATTATTAATATATAATTTATTTACAGTAAATTCACCCTTTTCATGATTTTAGTATAGTCTTAGTTATACAACCCTCCCCATTATCTAATTGTAGAACATTCTCATAACACCAAAAAGAACCCCATACTGATTAGCAGCTACTTCTCATTTCTCCTTTCTTGCCAGCATCTGATAGCCATTAATCTGGTTTCTTTTTTTTTTTCTTTTTCTCTGTGGATTTGCTATTCTGAACATTTCTTATAAACGGAATAATAATATATGTGGCTTTTTGTGTCTATCTTTCACATAATATGTTTAAGTTCATTTTAAGTTTATAATAAAACCAATTTGGAAAAGAATCAAGCAACTATGGTGGAAAAAATCAATTTTTTAAATTGTTTTCCACAGAAAGCTTCTTCTACATGGATCTTAGTTGGTGAGAAGGGTTTGGGGTCCTTTCACCCAAAGTTTGGAAATCCCCTGGTTAAAAAAATGCTCCGGTTGTCACTGGATAACTTCTCAGGATTTTTTTTTTTTTGACACTGAATCTCGCTCTGTCGCCCAGGCTGGAGAGCAGTGGTGCGATCTCGGCTCACTGAAACCTCTGCCTCCCCGGTTCAAGCGATTCTCCTGCCTCAGCCTCCCGAGTAGCTAGGATTAGAGGCGTGTGCCATCATGCCCAGCTAATTTTTGTATTTTTAGTACAGAAGGGGTTTCACCATATTGGTCAGGCTGGTCTCCTACTCCTGACCTCGTGATCCGCCCGCCTCGGCCTCCCAAAGTGCTGGAATTAGAGGCGTGAGCCACCACGTCCAGCCTCCGGATTTTAATTATGCTCATGTGCAGTGTACAACTCCAAGAAAATGAGACTGTATGCATCATTTTCTAAATATATTTGATTACAGAGTTCCTTTTCTTTGACGAAGAATCCAATGATATAAGGGACAGGTGAAATAAACTTTTGAATAGAATGAAATATTAGAAAGGACATTGTCTTCAGAAAGACAGTCCTGGGATGATTAACCATTTTTCTACTTATTAGTTATGAGACTTTAGGTAAGTTGTTAAAACTTTGAGACAGTCTTTTATCACCTGGAAAATACAAATATAAACCCCATTAAATAAAACAAATACAGAATCAATGTGATAATTTATGTAAAATCATGCAACATAATGTTCATTATAGAGTTAAAACCTACTCTGTTTTGTAGATTCTGAAGTTAAATCAGTATGTAACAGAAATGGCAAATCATTTCAATCCAAAGAATTGAGTAATTAGATAAAAGAAAAGTTATGAAATCTTAATATTTAGTGTCTAATTTAGACTTTCTTTTTTTTTTTTTTTTTTTTTTTTTTTTTTT
>NW_016814742.1:127323-145542 GCF_001698545.2 Rhinopithecus bieti | reverse complement strand
CGCCCGGCTAGTTTTTTGTATTTTTTAGTAGAGACGGGGTTTCACCGTATTAGCCAGGATGGTCTCGATCTCCTGACCTCATGATCCGCCCGTCTCGGCCTCCCAAAGTGCTGGGATTACAGGCTTGAGCCACCGCGCCCGGCCCTAGACTTTCTAGTTTTAGAAAATGTGAGTACATTAATTACAAGACCCATTTCTGCAACATCAACCATCTGTAACCCAAACAAAAATGTTGATATAAAAAGGAAATCTCTTAATATGGCTGTCCCAGTAATTGGGTATATTGTTCCATTAGAGGGGACAGTGCTGTATTTAGAGACAACAACTGAAAGAGTGCTGAAAACATTTTCTACAAATGTAATCAACATTGCATTTCACATATGTTCTCATCAGTCCTTTGATTTTGGAGTTAGGAATTTTTATATTTTGCTCTGATATACCATTTTTTATTGTGGTAAGAACACATAACATGGTATCTACCCTTTTCACAAATTTTCAAGTGTATAGTACAATATTATTAACTATAAGCACAGTACAGCTTGTAGAGCGGATCTCCAAACTTATTCATTTCACATAACTGAAACTTTTTTTCTATTGAACAGTTACTTCCCATTTCCCCTGCCCTCAGCCCCTGATAACCTCCATTCTACTTTCTGCTTATGTGAGTTTGCCAATTTTAGATACCCCACAGAAAGAAGAATCATTAGCATAATGTTTTTAAGGTTCATCCATGTATTGCATATGGTTGGACTTCCTTTTTCGTGATTGAATAATATTCCCTTGTATGCATATATCTCATATTCCTTACCTATTCATCTATTGATGGACATTTAAATTGTTTTCTCATCTAGGCTACTGTGAATAATGGTGCAATAAACATGAGGGTGAAAATATAATTTTGAGATATTGTTTTAATTATTTTTGATACTCAGAGGTGGGACTGCTGGATTATATGGTAGTTCTATTTTTAGTTTTTTGAGGAACCTTCCCTACTGCTTATAATTCTTATTTCATAGTTCTCTTTCCATTTTACAGAAGCTATTGATGGCAAGCGATTAGAAGAACCAGGATGTTTGTAGGTGCTATTCATATTAAATTTTTTTAAAAGGTAAATAAGACAAAATTAGTAGCTGCATTGTGGTACCATCAACCATACACACTTCGGAATTTTTCAGAAAAAACTTTTTTCACTACATTGTTAAATACGGTGAGGAATTATTATTTTAATTTGAATAATTTTCAGTTGACAGTTTAACTACATGGTCTTCATGCTTAGAGCACAAGAGCAAAAAATTATAAAAAATTAATTCATGTCATATTACCAGAGAAATAAAGCTACTACAATTTCTAAATAGTAAAAACAAACTCAAATTCATCTAAGATCAAGAAAGACTAAAAAAAGAACATATTTACTAAGAGCTATATTTTAACATGTGAATAAAAATATTTTATTTGGCAATTGTGAATTTGTTACATATATTATTAGTATTCAGACTGCAACATTTTATGATTTCATCTAAATATGCATATATTTAAGAGCCAGATGGATTGTGCTAATGCCAGGACTGTGAAATGTTATCTCAAGCAGAAGCACTCTATAATAACTAGATTAATCATTAGTTGCTTTCGTGTTCATCAAAATGCCATTAATCCTTCTAAATTAAATTATTATTAATATACATGAAATATTTACAAAGAAAAAAATCTTTGCAATTATTGCCTTTATTGCTGTTCTGTTCATTTAGGTGTCATTTTTCAGAGATGAATGTAACACTGTTTCCAGATAGTACAACAGGCACACTAAATCAGAGGACAAGTTGTTTATTTTAATTAATGCCACTTTTCTCTGCAAACTAAGTTACCTCTAAAAGATTGTGCTTCTGTTCTTTGTCTCACAAAGCCTTAAATTTCATCTTTATTCCAAGTGTCACTTCTTTGGATTTGCAAAGGAGTCCGATTCCATGATATCAAGTGACAGCAAGGCATAACACTGTGCTTATACATGTTTTTATCTGTTTTTTTGCTATTTTAATGTACTGCATATTTAATTTTTTAAAATTGAAGCATTACATTCACACAGAAAAGTTCACAAATTGAAGTCCATAGATATAAATTACCACAGACCTGAACACACTCTTGTAAATACCATGTAAGCCAAGAAATAAACCATTACCTACACCACAGAAGACAAAAAAACCTCCTCCTAAACACTATCGTACTTTCACCTCAAATAAAACACTCATGATTTCTAACAGAATATACTAGCTTTGCTTATGTAGATTAAATTATAAAGTATGTTCTTTTTAAAGAAACCCAAATATTTTTATTATTTTTATTGTTGTTTAATATTACCTTGTATGAATATGTGATCAATTTCATCATGCTACTCTTAAATATATCTTTAAATTGCTTTCAACAGGGGCTATGGCCATGACTATGCATGTCTTTCATTCACAGTTGTATTCATTTCTTCCGGAATATATCTGAGTATATTCAAATTTAGTCAATAATGTTAATGGGTTTTCAAAACGAGTTGTACCAATAAACCTATTCACAGTAGTGAATGAAAATTTCTGTTGCTCCATGTCTTAATCAACACATAACATTTTTAGTCTTTTAAACATTAAATATTCTTATACAATAGTATCTTATTGCAATTTAAATTTTCATTTGACAGATAATGAAACAGAACAATTTTTCATGTATTTAGTTAATAACTTTGTATTCTTGTTTGTGAACTACCATTCTAGTTGCTCCACCAGTTTTTTTTTTTTTTTTTTTTTTATTTTATTGTCATTTATTGTCTTGGGGATTAACATTCAGCTTCTTGTTACTTATGCAAATTTCTGCGACCTGCTTGGATTTCTCCTCAGAAAATGGGATTTTCTTTTCTATTGCATTGTCAGGCTGCAAATTTTCTGAACTTTTGTGCTCTACTTCCCTTATAAAATTGAATGTGTTTAACATCACCCAAGTCACCTCTTGAATGCTTTCCTGCTTCGAAATTTCTGCTGCCAGATACCCTAAATCATCTCCCTCAAGTTCAAAGTTCCACAAATCTCTAGGGCAGGGGCAAAATGCTGCCAGTCTCTTTGTTAAAGCATAACAAGAGTCACCTATGCTCCAGTTCCCAACAAGTTCCTCATCTCCATCTGAGACCACTTCAGCCTGGACTTTATTGTCCATATGGCTATCAGCATTTTGAGCAAAGCCATTCAACAATTCTCTAGAAAGTTTCCAATTTTCCCACATTTTCCTGTCTTTTTCTAAGTCCTCTAAACTGTTCCAACCCCTGTTACCCAGTTTGAAAGTCACTTCCACATTTTCAGGTATTGATAGCAGCACCCCACTCTCGGTACCAATTTACTGTATTAGTCCATTTTCATGCTGCTGATGAAGATATAACTGAGACTGGGAGAAAAAAGAGGTTTAATGGACTTACAGTTCCACATGGCTGGGGAGGCCTCAAAATCATGGCAGAAGGCAAGGAGGAGCAAGTCATGTCTTACTTGGATAGCAGCAGGCAAAAATAGAGAGGCTCTGTGGGGAAACTCCCATTTTTAAAACCATCAGATCTCATGAAACTTATTCATTATCATGAGAACAGCATGGGAAAGACCCGTCCCCATAATTCAGTTATGTTCCACCTAGTTCCTCCCACAACATGTGGGAATTATGGGAGCTATGAGATGAGATGTGGGTGGGGATACAGAGCCAAACTGTATCATTTGTACTGACATAAATAAATGATTAAATGCGTAAGTAACAAAATGGGGTTTGTCATGAGACACATGTTCTGCACAGAAAAATACCAAAATTTTGTGCAATTAATTTTTTGTCAATGAGGTCAGGGACAATTCTCATCTTCTTAAGTGAGGGATGCTCATAGTGACTTCCTTCTAAAGAGTACAGTATTAAAAGAGAAGAAAAATGAGTAACATTACAGTGGAGAAACCTAATAAACACTACATGAGCCAAATCATAAGTGTAGAAATAGGTTGTATATTTGTCCCAACCTGAATCATGTTAAAATGTCATACCTAGTATTGGAGGTGGGGCCTGGTAAGAGGTGATAGAATCATGGGAGCAAATCTCTCAGAAATGGTTTAGCATCATCCTCTTGGTGCTTCCCTCATAACAGTGAGCGACTTCTCACCAGATCTGGTTGTTTAAAAGTATGCAGCGCCTCCCTCCTTGCTCTGTTGCTCCTTCTCTGGCCATATGTGTGGCTGCTCCCCTTTTACTTTCCCCCATAACTGTAACTTTTCTGAGGCCTCCCCAAAAGTCGAGCAGATGCCAGCATCATGCTTCCTGTACAAACTGCAGAACCATGAACAAATTAAACTTCTTTTCTTCATAAATTATCTAGTCTCAGGTATTTATTTATAGCAATGCAACAACAGACTAATACAGTATCAGTATCAACAGTGAAATATCATGTTGGTAGTATATATTCTTGATATGATGAGATGAAAACATAGCTTTATCTGTGGTCTTCTTCCATAAGCACATAACCCTAGTCTAAAACAAACAAACAAACAAACAAATAAAAAAAAAACTCATGTAAATCTTATTTTTTTTTTTTTTTTTTGTAAATCTCAAGTGAGAGATATTCTATGAAACACCTGACCAATACTCCTCAAAACTGCCAAGGTCATCAAGATCAAAATCTGAGAAATGTCATGGTCAAGAGGAGCTAAATACATGACAACTAAATGTACTGTGGTTTCTTGAATGGGATCCTAGAACAGAAAAAGGACTTTAGGTACAAATTAAAGAAATCTGAAAAAAATATTGAGTATGGTCAATGACAGTGTATCCATATCAGTTCATTAGTGTTTCAGATTTACCATACTAATGTAAGATATTAACAATAGGACAAACAGGATATGGGATATATAGGAATTCTCTACCATCTTTGTAAGTTTTCTGTAAATCTAAAACTATTCTGAATAAAAAGCCTACTAAATGTATCACAAGAAAATGAAAAGTCCAGTAATTGAATGTGAAGATGTGCTAAAATCATCTATTTAAAAAATAATAGTAACTAATTGAGTTATAAAACTCACCCACTTTTAGAATACAGCCTGGTGAGTTTTGACAAGTCATGCAGTTGTTTAACTGATACCACCATCAAAATTAGGAATATTCAAGTCACTCTGAAATCCCTTTGCAATCAATACCCTTTCCCCATCCTAACCCCAAACATTGGTGTGATTTGTGTCAGTATCATTTTGTCATTTGTTAAATTCCATATAAATGTTATCCTCATATAGTATGTAATATTTTATGACTGGTTTTCTTAACATAGAAGGAATGAGTTTCATTCGTTCATGTTTTTTTTTTTTTCCATGTATCAGTAACTCCATTCCTTTTCATTGCTTGGTAGTATTTCCTGGGTGAAAATCAATAGATCAAATGTGAATGGGACTATTTAGGGATACTTTTATATTATTAATCTTTATATATATATATATTCTTAATACAATACATTGATTACTGTAACTTTATAGCGAGTCATGAAATCAAATAGCGTATATTCTACAACTTTGTCCTTCTGTTTAAAAATTGTTTCAGGTATTCTAGGGCCTTTAAACTTTTATAAAAGACAGAATAGCCTGAATCTTTCTATTTTAAAAGATTACAGAATTTTGGTTGGATTATGATGTCTCTATACATTAATTTTTTAAGAATGAGAGAATATTGAATCTTTTAATCCATGAACACAGTATTTCACTTCATTTCTCTTTAAATTTTGCAGGAACATTTATAATCCATACTGCTCATGTTTTACACATAGCTGTAAAATGTACTCTTACATATTCAACCATTTTTGATGCTATTATAAATGTTAGTTTGGTATTTCAGTTTTCACTGGTTTGTGCTAGTATATATTGAGCTTATATTTTGTAGCCTTACTAAATTTAGCTTTTTGTAGTAAGGAGATTGCTTAAGATATTTTACATAAGCAACCATATCATTTGTGAATTACTATACCTTTAATTCTTCCTTTCTAGTCTATGACTTTTATTTCACTGGCTTGCCTTATTACATGGACTAGGACCTTCAGTCAGTGTTGAATTAGAGTGGTAACAGCAGATAAACTTGCCTTATTCCCCATATAGGAAGAAAACATTCAGTCATTCACAATAAAGTATAATATTAGCTATAGGATTTTCATAGATTTTAAAATAATTTTTTGTATGAGTCCATTTTAATCATTTCACGTACAAAATATTTTAGTATACTAAATATATAATTAATGGTGTACTATATTGATTGATTTTCAAACACTAACGAATCCTTGAATTTTGGGGACTCTCATCTTAGACATTGCTGGATACAATTGGCTAAAATTGTTCACTTTTATTGCATATACAAACATGAACAATATTGGTCTGTAATTTTTAAAATAAAGGCATTTTGTTTCAGTATCAGGCCAATGAGCTGACATTCCTTTCCTTTTATAAAAAAAATTCTGATACAGTTTGTGGAGAAATGATGGTATTTCTTTCTTAACTGCCTGTCAGAATTGACCAGAAAAGCTCTGTTTATGGTTTTTCTGCGGGAAGACTTTTAAGCAAAAAATTCAGTTTTTATTGTAAATAATGGTCTATGTAGGTTATCTATTTCTTCTTGAATCAGATTTGGAATTTTGTATACTGGGAACAATTCCTTAAAATATCATATAAATTATAGAATATGCTACCATAAAGTTATTATAGTCATTGTCAAATGAAAACATCATATGTCCCCCATAAATATGTACAACTATTATGTATTCATAATTCAAAAATTATAAAAATGTCAAACTATTATGTTATGAATTCTACTTCAGTGATTATATTATTAATTTGTATATTTTTTCTCATTTTCCTTGTTCCCTCTGGAAAGTTTTGTAAGTTTTATCAATGTTTCAGAAGGCCAACTTTCATTAACTGATTTTCTATATTGTTTTTCTGTTTTCTCTTTAATTGATCTCTGCCCTTATCTTTATTTTTTTCCTTATGCTAACTTTGCAATTAATTTACTCATTTTTTCTAGTTTTCTAAAGTGAAAGCTTATATCATTAATCTTAACTATTATTTTTAATTTTGCTCTTTTCTAAATGTAAACACTTCTATAAATTTCCTGTAAGCATGGCTTTAGTTGCATATCACAAATGGAATAAGTTGTGTTTTTATTTTATTATATTCAAAATATTTTATATTTTCCTTTTCTTTAAAATGTCTTATTTTAAAGGTATTAATTTTCAAATATTTTAAGTGTACCAGTCATCTTTCTGCTAATAACTTACTGTTTGATTTCACTGTACTCAAAAACATATTCTATATGATTTCAATGCACTGAAATTCACTGAGATTTTTAAGGTTCTTAATTACTGTCTATTTTGGCAAATTCTCCATGTGCACTAGAGAAGGGGACATATTCTGTGATCATTAGCTAAAGTGTTCTTAAAAAATCAACTGGGTCAAGCTGGCTGTTAGTGTTGCTCAAGTACACTATATAATTATTGACTTTTAATCTACTTATTCTTTTAGTTACTACAAGAGGAGTTAATAAATTCCATCCTGTAATTGTGGATTTTCTGTTTCCCTTTTCAAGTCATATTAGTGCACATTTCATGTTTTTTGAAGTACTTTTATCAGGCTTGTACACATTTAAGATTGCTATGTCCTTTTGATGAATTGACCCTTTTATCAACATGAAATATTTCTCTTTTACTCTAGTAATATTTATCATTCCAAAGTCTAATTTGTATGTTATTAGTGTAGTCCCTCAATATTTCTTTTGATTAGTGTTTTCATGTATTTTTCATTATTTATATGTAATCAATCTTTATATTTATATTTAAAGTCAGTTTTTTGTGGAGAGCATAAGAAGTGATAAATTTTGAAAACTGATATAAAGACATGCATTCTAATTAAAGTCCAGAGAATGCAAACATATGAATAATAAAATAAAGTCTATTTAAAATCATGTAATTGTGTGTGAAAAAATTGCTGCATATGGAGGGTACATAATACTTGATAATAACAATAATGAATATGTTATTAGTTTATTTATTTACTATGTTATACTTTTTATTTTGGAGTATACTCTTTCTACTTTTTTTAAGTTAACAATAAAACAGCTGCAGGTAAGTCCTTCAGAAGTATTCCAGAAGAAGAAATTGTCATAAGAGATAACAGCTCCACGCATGTTATTGACCCTGAAGACATTCCAGTGGGATAGGATATGGATGTGCAAGAGAGTGACACTGATGATACTGACCATGTGTAGGTCAAGGCTAAAATGTGTGTTTGTGTCTTCATTTTTAACAAAATTTTTAAAATTAAAAAATAAAAATAAAATAGAATAAGGATATAAAGAAGGAAAATGGGCCAGGCGCGGTGGCTCATGCCTGTAATCCCAGCACTTTGGGAGGTCGAGGCGGGCGGATCACTTGAGATCAGGAGTTTGAGACCAGACTGGCCAACATGGTGAAATCCCGTCTCTACTAAAATACACAAATTAGCCAAGTGTAGTGGCGGGCGCCTGTAATCCCAGCCACTCGGGAGGCTGAGGCAGGAGAATCACTTGATCCAGGGAGGCAGAGGTTGCAATGAGCCGAGATTGCTCCACTGCATGCCAGCCTGGGCATTAGAGCAAGACTCTGTCCAAAAAAAAAGGAAAATGCTTGTGTATAGTTGTATGTGTTAGTGTTTTAAGCAAATTATTAATACAAAAGAGTCAAAAGTTAAAAGTTTATAAAGTTAAAAGTTAAGCTAAACTAAGGTTAATGTATTATTGAAGAAAAATATTTTTAATAAATTTAGTATACAATACTTGCATAGTATTTACAAAGTCTACAGTAGTATACAGCAATATCCTAGGCCTTCACATTTACTCACTACTCAGTCACTGACTTACCCAGAGCAACTTCCAATCCTTCAGGTTTCATTTATGTTGTGTGCCTGTGATGGTTAATATGGAGTATCAACTTGATTGAATTGAAGGATGCAAAGTATTGTTCCTGCGTGTGTCTGTGAGGGTGTTGCCAAAGGAGATTAGTATTTGAGTCAGTGGACCGGGAGAGGCAGACCCACCCTCAATCTGGGTGGGTACAATCTAATCAGTTGTCAGGACAGCTAGACTGAAAAGGAGGCAGAAGAATATGGAAGCACTAGACTAGCTGAGTCTTCTGGCCTCCATCTTTCTCCTGTGCTGAATGCTTTCTGTCCTCAAACAGTGGACTCCAAGTTATTCAGCTTTTGGACTCTTGGACCTATATCAGTGGTTTGCCAGAGGTTTTCCAACCTTCGGCCACAGACTGAAGGCTGCACTGTTGGTTTCCCTACTTTGAAGGTTTCAGGACTTGGATTGGCTTCCTTGCTCCTCAGCTTGCAGATGGTCTTGTGATCATGTGAGTCAATACTCCTTAATAAGCTTCCTTTCATATATGCATTTTATCCTATTAGTCCTGTCCCTCTTACAATAGGGCACTTACAAATAGAGTACTTGAATAGGACACTTACAAATACAGTGCCCTATTCAGGTGTACCATTTTTTAAAATCTTATATACTGTATTTTTACTCTACCTCTTCTATGTTTAAATACGTTTAGATACACAAAACTTATCATTGTGTTATAATTGCCTACAGTATTCAGTAAAGTAATATGCCATACAGGTTTACAGTCTAGGAACAATAGGTAGTACCATTTAGCCTAGGTGTATAGAGGGCTATACAATCTAGATTTGCATAAATCAACTCTATGATGTGCATGGAATCAAGAAATCACCAAACAAGTTTCAAAACATATTCCCATTGGTAATCCATGCATGACTGCGTATTTATTTGGTTCTGTTTCTCTGGAGAACCTGACTAATTCACCTTCCCAATGGACATCTTCACATTCTTCATGGGTTCTTCTTCCAATGTACAAAATATCTCAATTTCACTATTCTTCGGCATACCATATTTAATTCAATCATTAACTATTGTCTGATAGTTACAATACAATAACTTTATTACTTGTCTTTACTCTTCTACTTCCCCGTTTTTTAGGGCTGATAGAAGTTTGTGGAATAGTGGAGAATGATTCTGAAGAGGCAGTGGTAGATATTTGAAACACATGTTGTTATAGTGCTAATTAATATTTAATATATTTGGCATTTTTAATCCTTAAAAGAAAAAACTATGCAGCATATTTTTGGAAAATAGATCTTGAGCTTAAGTCAGAAATTGGAAGAAAATTTCATTGAGTATCAGGCTTTATACTGCGCTCTTTTACCTAAACTGCTTTGTTTTAATACATAGTTAATTCATTACCAGATGTATAGCATCAACTGCACTTACCTTAATCTTTTGATTCTTCCATTATTCTAGAGGAATTAGTTATTCATCATATTTTTGTATCAGGTAGTTAAGTTTTGGAAGGGTGAAACTGGCAAGTGATGAAGTTAAAATCAGTTAAAACTGCATGTATAATCTCCCCTATGCCATCTCATCTTACTAGTAACACGGCGTCTTTGTAATAACTCTTGTCTGAAATAATGAGTAGGCTAATTTTTGGCAACGGAAATGGGAAAATTCTGTAATTAGAGAATCAAGCTGCAGGAAGGATCTATAGAATTTAATGAAAGACTACAACAGAAAGTGAATTCAGGGAAGGGAAGACTATTGAGGAAATTTGGCAGCTGGTTCTGGGAGACCTAGGTCTAGTTTATTACAGAGATACCTGGGATTATATATTATTACTCCATGATAGTTTAGTTGGGTTACTAATTTGAGAAGTCTGAGGAATTTATCTCCTATTTGTAATTGAACTGCTAGGGATTTGATACTGAAAAGCCCTGCTATACTCCCTAATTCAATGAAAGATTAGAACTACATTGATAACAATTGCCAGATTATTGGTTCTGTTGCTTTTGTTGTTATTTTCATTTTATCTTCTCAGACTCCAGCTGTCCCTAGGTCCATCTGTTTTTATTGCATTTACCATATACTATGCAGCATGAAGCTTACTGAAATCACATTCATAGAAATCTGCAGGTGCAATTTTGACATACTCGGCACCTGCAAACACTTGCAAAATTTACCAAGAGGCATTTTCAGCCATTTGGGAATGAATAAAAAACAATTAGTAAATAGTATAAACCCTTAATATTGTTATTTTTATTATTCTTTCAAAACCAATGTCTTCCAGTTTTCTCCTAGAGGACCAAATCTAAGCCAAGTTTGAATTAAAATAAAATAATAACTCACTTTGGGTTCTCCAAACACATTAAAGCACTGGAAATTCTCTTAGCTGCTTGCAAAGAAAATTCCCCATTCTTCTTAATGGTCAGATAATTAAAATTGGCAAAATACACTTCNAGTATAAACCCTTAATATTGTTATTTTTATTATTCTTTCAAAACCAATGTCTTCCAGTTTTCTCCTAGAGGACCAAATCTAAGCCAAGTTTGAATTAAAAATAAAATAATAACTCACTTTGGGTTCTCCAAACACATTAAAGCACTGGAAATTCTCTTAGCTGCTTGCAAAGAAAAATTCCCCATTCTTCTTAATGGTCAGATAATTAAAATTGGCAAAATACACTTCTACTGAGCTCTTGGAAAGTAAAAATTACCTGTGAGAAAACAATATAAGATTATTTCCATCTGAAATGTTTCCCCAAAAAAAGTTCATTCATCTTTTAATACCTTCATTAACTAGCATCAATAAGCATTTGTCTGAACCACTTATTAAGAGACGAGCACTTTCCAAACAGTAAAATTAAGTGAAAATTCCAATTTCCCATCCGATTTACTTTTAATTAATCGCCATTCATTTTAGTGTTTGTACTCATTCTTTCATACACAGTGCATGGCTGACCTTTAAAATTGTACATAAATCAAGAAATGCAAAGCTATTACTCCTTCAGCAATCAAAACTTTGATTGGTATTTTTCTTTCATTTATTTTATGTGTAGTATCTATATATATTGAAGCAAAAAGGTAGATGGAAAGGCATTTTGATTGATCAAGCATTTTGATTGATCTAACATATCAGGAAATACTTGGCATTTAGCCCCTCATGGTTGAACTAAAATCATGTTAAGAAAATAAGAATCCATTAAAGTTTTCCTTATTATAATTTGAATTACCTGTATAATAGAAAACAATAAACTCTTTTACATAAATATTTCTTTATATCAATAAGATTGTCAATAAGCAGCCACAAAAACATAATTTCAGACCTCCTTGGAATTAGAAACCTTATATATCAGGCACCTTTATATATATTATTTTATCAAATCCTATAAATGTATCCGGAAGTTGAAATTATGAACTATATTTTATATAAGAGCCTCTTACTATCGCGTGCTTGCTACATAGAATATTAAAAATTCTAAGTGACTTACATATATTATTCATTTAAGATGCTTAATTATCCAGGAAAAAGAATCCATTATAATCTACATTTTATAAATGAAGTCACTGAGACATAGAGGGGTTATGCAATTTGGCCAAAATCACACACTCAGTAAGTGGTAGGAAAATATTTGAAACTAGAAAATCATGAAAAGCATTTCCCTACTTTACCAAAAACAGTGGCACGTAGGTCCCTCGTACATTAGTAAGTCAAAGTTACATAGGATTGACTAGATGGGATTTTTAAAAGCCAAGATAATTATTATCAAGTGGTTCCATTCAAATGTATACTGGAAAACCACGATATTATTAGTACAAAATGGGAGAGCGACTGTAGCAGTGCTTAATCCTGAAAGATTTACATCAAAGTATTTCAGAATAATCTTCAATTTTTTAAAGATAATCCAATATCTAGCATATAATCAAAATATAATATAGCAGAAAGGGCTCCAAACTGAAAACTGAAGTATAGAATCCTCTAGTAGTTTTCCATTAGAGCATTTTTAAATATTAAAATATTCACTTTTCACTTATTTTCTTGAACTCTAGGGAAGTTTAGATCAAAAGTGGAGGTATTTAATGAAGAAAGTCCATTAGTTTGTAAAAGATAAACAGCTGGGCTTGATAAATAGGAACATTTATTTTCTCCCCTTACTTATAATGAGGTAAACGTATTATTTTTGAATTTAATTCATTTTATTGTGTTTTCAAATATCACATACAAAAAGACATTCAACAAGTTAGTCATTAAGAAAATAAAATTAATGCCACAATTAGATATTATTCCACCCCCAACCCTCCACTAGCAAGGCTAAAATTTAAAAGATTGATCATAACATGCATTGGCAAGGGCACAGAAAAATTATAACCCTCATTCGCTGTGGGTAGAAATTTAAAATAATAGCATGACTTTGGAAACAGTTTGTTAGTTTATTGTTTTTAAAAAAGTAAACATACAATACAAACCAAACATTTATAGTCCTAGATAACACATAAAAAGAAAACCGAGGCATATGCCTACTCTATTAGCTTGCCAGGCTGCTATTCAAAGTACCACAGACTGGGTGGTCTAAACCACAGAAGTTTACTGTCCCACAATTCTGGAAGCTAGAAGTCTGAGATTATGGTGTCAGCAGGACTGGTTTCTTCTAAATCCTCTTTTCTTTGCTTGTAGATGGCCATCTTCCTCCTGTGTCTTCACAGGGTCGTCCCTTAGCAAGTGTCCAAATTTCCTCTTTTTTCAAGAACACCAGTCATATTGGCATAGGGCCCACCTAAATGACCTTATTTTAACTGCCTCTTTAAAAACCCTATCACCAAATACAGTTACATTCTGAGATGCTGGAGATTAGGACTTTATATATGAACTTTGCTGATACTCATTTCAGCCCAGAACAGTCACGCAAAGATTTGTACACAAATGTATGTAGCAATTTCATTTGTAATACCCACAAAGTGGAACAACTCAAATGCACATCAACAGAAAAATACATAAACAAATTGTGTCATATCCTTAAAATGCACCACTATGCAGCAATAAAATCAATTATATCCTGTCATTTGAGACAACATGGATGAAACTAAAGGACATTAAGTGAAATAAGCCAGGCACAGAAAGACCAACCTGGCATGTTCTCACTTATTTGTGGAAGCTAAAAATTAAAACAATTGAACTAATGGAGATAGAGAATAGAATGATGATTACCAGAGACTGGGAAAGATAACAGGGGTTGGGGGAAAGGGGTATGGTTAATGGGCACAAAAATATAGTTAGATAAAAGGAATAAAATCTAGTATTTGATGGTAATTATACATTGCAAAATAACTAAAAGAGTACAACTGGATTGTTTGTAATGCAAAGAAAGGATAAGTGCTTGAAGTGATGGAAAAAAATTAGAAATGTTAACTAAGAAATATTTCTTATGCAGAACAACATAGATACATTGCAAATGATTATGCTACATGAAATAAATCAAGTCAAAAAGCATAGAGTAAGTTTTTTCTAAAAATAAAATATAGACAATGCAAACTAATCTACAGTAGTAGAAAGCAAATATATGATAACCTGGGATTGGGATACGGGAGTGAGAAAATAAAATATTGCAGAGGCATGAGGAAGCATTTAAGGGAGATAGAAATGTGTATTATCTTGATTGTGGTGATGGTTTTACAGATACACACATTTTTAAAAAAATCATCATATTCTATACTTTAAATCCTTTCATATATTATGTCAATTATAATTCCATGAAACTGTGAACATTTAAAAAATCAGGTTCAATAATAATAGTCATGACCATAGAAAACTTTGGACATATGGGCAAAAGCCATATGGAGAGGGGTTGCATGACAAATTTGGCCCAATGGTATTCAGTGTCAAGTATCAGACAGTCGTTACTATGTGTTACTCTTATGAAAGAATATTTTTGTATGAAGCCTTTTATTTCAGAAATCGAACTTCTCTATTTTTCAGAACTTGGACATTGATTTTTTTTTTATGTGTCTTACTCTCTTAGGCCTATAAAACATATTTATCCTTTAAAAGCCAACTCAAATATTTTTTCCTTTGTGAAGCTCTGCCTTATCTATTCTTCACAGTACCAGTTTTCTATGGTTGTCATTACAAATTACTACAAAGTTGGTATCTTAAAACAATAGAAATTTATTCTCTCATTGTCTGGAAACTAGAAGTCTGAGGGCAAAGTGTTGGGAGGGTCATTCTCACTTTAAAGTCTCTAGAGAAGACATTCCCCTTTGTCTCTTACAGCTTCTAATGGTCTCAGGCATTCCTTAGCTTGAGGAAGCATAACTACAGCCTCTTCCTCTACTTTCACAAGGCATCTTCTTCTTGTGTGTCTCTGTGTCTGTGTATTCAAATTTTCCTCTTTTTACAAAAGCATCAATATGACCTAATATTAATTTAACTAATTAAATTTAAAGACTCTGTTTCCAAATAAGGTCACATTCTCAGGTTCTGGATGGACATGAATTTTGTTGTTGTTGTTGTTGGGGCTGTCAGGGAGCAGATACTATTCAGCCCAATACAGCTCACACTCTTACCACCAAAATTTATGTCTATCCCAATGATAACTACATTTACAACATTTCAACATCCAAAAAGTTTTAATTCATTTGAGCATAACCCCTAAATTTAAAATCTCATATAAAATCAACTATAAGGGATTCAAATTTCATTATCTATATCATCAAATAATTATGAATAAGACTCTGGGTATTATCCATTATGGGGCAAAATTTCCCTCTGTCTGTGGGCCTGTGAAAGTAGAAAACAAATTATCTGATTCTAATGTACACAGGACAGATATAGGATAAAATTTTCATTCTGAAAGGGAGAAAATGGGAAGGGTAATGGGTCACTGGTCTAAAGTAAATTTGGTATCTAATAGGGTAAATTCCTCTAGGATGCAAGGCCTGGGAATAATTCTCTGTGGCTCAGTCAACCCCTGGGCTCAAGGAGGCCCCATTAGCTCCTCTTCTGGGCCTGCAGAAGCCCCATTAGCCACTGCCATGTACCTGTCTGGCTGGCATTTTCTGTCGGCCTCTTTTCTCTCTCCTAATTTTTCCTTTTTGTTGATGGATATGCAAACGTAAGTACTTGAGTAGTACTATCAGTTCATTTCAAAGTTGTATCCAAGAAATTAAACAGCTGTCCGTCATTTCATCCTATGTATCTACCCTTCAGTCCACATTGGTAGTGTTTCTGCTAATATAATATTCTTAAAGACTTTGTTAGTTTCCCAAATATATGAAAGAGACCCATGACATTGCACAAAAAGGTTCTCTACAGATTCTTCTTGGATAACCCATTTCTATTCCTGGTTTCTGCTGAGATGGGAAATTGGATTCACGTGTCACACATCATCTCTTCAGCAAAAGTTTGTTCTCAGCCATACCCTTGAATGTATTCCTATAATATAATATGTAGATATGTTGAGAATTTTCCAAATTATCCAGTGCTGGTTCACTTTTACTTAAAAGTTCCAGTGTCTATTTATGTCTTTTCTCTCTCTCTTTTTTTTTTTTTTTTTTTTTTTTTGTTATTAGCTCAAGAAGAAACCAAGCCATATAATTGACAACTTGCTTAGAAAACTCCTCAGCTAAATATTCAAGTTCATAGCTTACAAATTTTACTTTCCAACCCAATACTACAAACTCAATTCAGTCAAGTTTTCTGCCACTTTATAGCAAGGGTTGTCTCTCAGCCAGTGTCCAGTAACATTGCTTTTATTTTTCTGAGACTATACCAGAAGCACCTTTAACATTGATATTTATACTAACATTCTGTTGATGATGTCAGCAATTATATAAAACAAAAGAAAAGCTATCCAACATACTCTTTACTTCCTTCTGATCCCTCACTGGAATTGCCTTTAACATCCATATTCCTATCAACAGTCTCCTAAAGATAATGTGAGCTTTTCTGACAATGTCCCTCAAAATTCTTTTAGCTTTCAAATCTTTACCCAATTTTGAATCCACTTCCACCTCTTTAAATATTTGCTGCAGAAATATCTCTCTTTTGGTATTAAAATCTCTACTAGATTCCAAGGTCCACCATAAAAATTACAATAAACCAGCTGACTTAAAACAACAGAAATGCATTCTCTTACAGTTATACAGACTAGACATCTAGAGTCAAGTTGTCAGCAAGGCCATGATCCCATTAAAGTCTCTAGGGAAGAACCCTTCCTTGCCTCTTCCAGTTCCTGGTGACCCCAAGCATTTCCTGGCTTAGAACAGAATAACTTATTTCTCTGGTCTCTATCTTCACAAGACCATTTATCCATGTGTTTTTCTGTGTCTCTGCATCCAATTTTTTCTTTCATAAATACGGACACACAGAAAAATATTTTAAAGTGCTAACTAGACAATTACAAAAGTTCATACACACAAGGAATTACACTATGTAAAATATTCATGAAAGCTATGACTGAAAAGAAACTCACCAAATCAGCAAACATAGATACTGATAATCTTTGGTTAAGGAAATTTGATGTTTTTAAATTGCTTATTGAAAAATTTATTTCCAAAACTTTCACAATAAACATAATTTTATAAATATATAAAACACTTCTGACATTAAATAGAAGAGTTATAGATATAACATAAAAGGTCATCTAACATGTCAGTCCAGTAAACTGGTTTTAGAGCTTACCATAATTCAATATTACCTAATCTTACCTAATTACATTCACAAACACCGTGTTTCCAATAAAAAATGTCATATTCTGAAGTTCCAGATAGACAGGAATTTGGAGGGGGTTGCTATTCAACTCATTTCAAACACCAAGCAAGATCAGCTTCCCTCATTTGAATGTTTCATTAACACCCTGTATCAAATTCTACTATACAATGCATCATATAATCTGCTAATTGTTCGCTTGGGTTTCTGCCTACTCTACTAAACAATAAGGATTACAAATAACTGATTTCATTTTTAATTTCTTACCTGTCACTGTACCCCCACTGTTTAAATACAGTATCCAAGACATAATCCAGTATATGATTATTTAATGATTTATAATATAAATGAATATTACATAAACCCTGGAGCTAAAGTTTAATTGAACAAAATGGTTCATAGTCACCAATAAGATAATATTGAACACATTTTAGCATCAAAGCCATTGTTAGCTTTTACAAAATAATTTTAAAATTGCCATAAACACTAATATTGCATCTAAAGGTAATAAAATCACAGTTAAAACAGACATCTAATTAATTCTTTGTCTTGTTATAATTAAAATGAATTTACTTATATTTATTGTTTTCTGTGGGAATAGAAGACCTCTTGGTC
>NW_016814742.1:111829-127011 GCF_001698545.2 Rhinopithecus bieti | reverse complement strand
AAAAAAAAAAAAAAAAAACAGAGCTGCAATAGTACCGATTTCTTAAACTATTTATGTTTTAAACAGTATAGATCTCCAATTTTATAAATTGCAGAGGTTTGATTTTTTATTATCTCACTTCTAAGTACTGTAGTAGGAAGAAGATTTTATGACATAGATCTTGTTCACTTATGCACTTGCTAAACAGTAGGATTATTCACATAAAAAATGAAAATAAAAACAAAAGCAAAAAAACCTTTATAAAGAATATACAGATATTAAGACAACCATTATTTTAGTGAGAAATGAGGATTTGAGTGTCAGTTGCTTTATTTACTAGTTTCTAGTAATGATTCTCCTATAAGATAATTTGCAATATGAGTTTTTTAATATATTTTTTATTTTTTGAAAGGCTAGTGAAAACAGTATATTCATCAATGATAAATACATAGAAGCCAATGTATCCTCCTGAGTAGGAGTATAGGGTCCTGCAATCAGATTGCATGCATCTTAGGCTTGAATCCCATACTTATTAGATCTAAAATCTTAGAAGATACATTCTCTAAATTCTAAACTTATGACAAAATGAAATCAGCACTTATCATAATACCTGTCACACAAAAAATGCTATTTTTTATTTCCTTTTCTCTTCTTTTTTTATTTCCCTCTCCTCGTGAGCAAATAGACTTACTCAAACATTTTATTTATTTGTGATTAATAAAATTCTTAGCTATTATGATTATTCTTGAGGACAGAATTCATTTGAAATCGGAAAAGTGGTGGTTTCATGCTGAGCAAGCACTAAGATTATCAGCTATATATGGCTTTGTAATTAAATCATGGTTAATTCACCAGGTGGAATATTATGCATCCATTAAAACATTTTTTTAAGTATTGTAATCATACAGAAGAATGTTTTAAAGTGCTAATTAGATAATTATAATATAAAAGTTCATACACACAATGAATTAGACTATGTAAAATATTCATAAAAGCTGTGCCTGAAAAGAAACTCACCAAATCAGCAAATATGAATAGTGATAATCTTTAGTTAATTAAATTTTGCTTTTAAATTGCTAACAGAAAAATTTATATCCAAAATTGTCACAATAAATATGATTTTATAAATACAAAAACCATTTTAGATATTAAATAGAAGAGTTACCATATAACATAAAAGGTCATCCAGCATGTCAAATTAGGTAAATTTTCGTAAAGTTTAGGAAAATAATGTCAAATATCAGTAAAAATAAAAAATATTATTGATAGTTCTTAGCATGATTTGTACATATATTATACATAGGAATGTTCTAATTTTTTAATTTTTTTTAAATTTTTTTTTTTTTTTGAGATGGAGTCTCGCTATGTCGCCCAGGCTGGAGTGCAGTGGCGCCATCTCGGCTCACTACAAGCTCCGCCTCCCGGGTTCACACCATTCTCCTGCCTCAGCCTCCCCAGTAGCTGGGACTACAGGCGCCCGCCACCACGCCCGGCTAATTTTTTGTCTTTTTTTTTCAGTAGAGATGGGGTTTCACTGTGTTAGCCAGGATGGTCTCGATCTCCTGACCTCCTGATCCGCCCGCCTGGGCCTCCCAAAGTGCTGGGATTACAGGCGTGAGCCACCGCACCCGGCCTAGAATGTTCTAAGATATCTACATGTATTAACGGGTGATTGCAAACGTAATTGTGGTTTTGCATTGTTGGAATTTGCCATTTGATACTGAAATACATTCTTAAATAAATATGGTTATGTTATACATCATTTTAATGGACATTTCTCATTTTATTTATTTATTGTTTATTTGCTAATGACATTATTTGCTATTTATATTTATTTTAGACTATGGAAATGATGTTACACAAAAAGCAAATTCAGCCGATTTTCTTATTCAAGTTCAAAATGGATCGTAAAGCAGCAGAGACAACTTGCAGCATCCAGAACACATTTGGCCCAGAAACTGCTAGTGAATGTATAGTGTAATGGTGGATCAAGAAGTTTTGCAAAGGAGAAGAGAGTCTTGAAGATAAGGAGCGTAGTGGCTGGCCACTGGAAGCTGACAAGGACCAATTGAGAGCAATCATCAAAGAGGATCCTCTGATAACTACATGAGAAGTTGCCAAAGAACTCAACGTTGACCATTCTATGGTTGTTTTGCATTGAAGCAAATTGGAAAGATGAAAAAGCTCAATAAGTGGGTGCCTCATGAACTGAGTGAAAATTTAAAAAAATCATTTTGAAGTGTCATCTTCTCTTATTCTACACAGCAACAATGAACCATTTCTTGATTGCATTGTGATGTGTGACAAAAATTGGATTTTATACAACAATCAGCGATAACCAGTTCAGTGGTTGGACCAAGAAGAAGCTCCAAAGCACTTCCCAAAGCCAAACTTGCACCAAAAAATGGTCATGTTCACTGTTTGCTGCTGTTCGGTGGTTTGCTGCTGGTCTGATCCACTACAGCTTTCTGAATCCCAGTGAAAAACATCGCATCTGAAAAGTACGTTCAGCAAATTGATGAGATGCATTGAAAAGTGCAAGGCCTGCAGTCAGCATTGGTCAACAGAAGCAGCCCAAGTCTCCATGACAATGCCTGACTACATGACGCACAACCAATGCTTCAAAAGCTGAACCAATTGGGCTACAAAGTTTTGTCTCATCTGACATATTCTCATCCACCTGACCTCTTGCCAACTGACTATCACTTCTTCAAACATCTCGACAACTTTCTGCAGGGAAAATCCTCTCACAATCAGCAGGATGCAGAAAATGCTTCCCAAAAGTTTTCTGAATGCCAAAGCATAGATTTTTACGCTACAGGAATAAACAAACTTATTTATTGTTGGCAAAAATGTGCTGATTGTAATGGTTTCTATTTTGATTAATAAAGATGTGTTTGAACCTAGTTATAATGATTTAAAATTCAGTCTGAAACAGCAATTACTTTTGCACCAATCTAATAATTATGTTAATAATGGCAACCAACCTATGACACGTTACTATTGTTGCCTTCATTTAACATTTCAGGACGATGAAACAATTTATGAATAAGAAAACTACCTACTTAGCAAGTAGTGGCATCAAGATTCAAACCCAAGCAGTCCAATAAGTGAAACACACATAGAATAAAATCAGCAGTGTTTGTGTGCTTCATGTAGTTTAGTATCCCTAATAATTTTATTTCACATTACTATAAAAACACAAATTAACTCACAGTATTTTAACTTTCAACCTTCAGAGCATTAGTCTGTTAAAGAAATGAAGGCTTAATCATACACACATATACATGCAGACGCACACACACACTCATACACAAGTATAACCGCGATGAATAATTTTTACGATTTTCTAAATGCCCTTTGTGGATAATTTAACATAAATGGCTTATTTGCTCTACAGAAAAGACAGGCATTTGTTAATTCAGACTGACTTCATTTATATAACTGCTATTTTAAGGGTCAACATTTGCCATATAGCTTATAATAATGAAGGCATTCTGTACCTAATTATGGTAACTTGAAAAATGGAAGTACAAAATAAAAAGGTTCAAATATATTCAGCATCTATTCTAGACAACTTGAGTCTAGACAAACAAGAATTATTATGTGAAGCCTACAGCTTCTTTCTTAATTTACCTAATGTGTTTTGCAAGGACGTTACATCACTATTATCCTCAGACATTTCTCCTCCTCCATTCTAGACATGAATTCTTGCCAAAAAGTGGTGAAACAATCCAAAGTTTCCATTATTTTAAAGAATGTTTCAGTTTTAATTAAAGTTATTAATGCTGTATGAGTTTTCCTTTAATAAGTAATTCGTAACCACTTAACTTTGAATCTTAACACACAAACATACTCACACACAATCGCCTTAACAATGCTTTAAGAAATGAGGGAATTTTATATATAGAATACCAGTATGATTGGTGATTCTCACTTATTAAATATATTACTTTTCCTTTGTGCAAAAACAATACAATATTGAAATTAGAGACTTGTTTATATGTTTTATGTCTGGAAACATGTACAGTGAAATAAAGAGTGCATTGAGTTTAGATTGAGAGAGTAGATTTTGTTTTTCTCACTACAAAAAAAGAGAAGTATGTAAGGTAAGGCATAGCTTGATTTAGCCATGCCACAATGTATACATATTTTGAAATATGATGGTGTACACCATAAATACATACATTTTTTAAATTTTTCCATTAAAAGAAAACCAAAAACCTCTCCTCGTGTTAGGTCTTCCTTAGAGGCATTATTTTGTATCGTTTTGCAAGACCTAGTGGTATCACTTCATCCATTGAAATAGTTATTGCTTATTTGGGCTCAAGGGAACTAAAAAAGATTTAATAAAGCTTCCAAGTGACACAGGATCAGCAAACAATTTTTTACCAACTGATAGATTCTAGTGGACTACTCATTCCCAATACAGACCTTCATAGAATAGCACTCGATATTTTCACTTCCAGTCAATACTGAAACACTAATAACAACTCCCTAAGCAAAGCAGACATGCCCTATTCAAATAGAAACACTATTTAGACAATCCTTGCAGCAAACTGCCTCAAATTCATAACTCTAAAACATGAAAACCTTGTAAAAAAAAAACTTTCTGAAACTGCTAATCTACTTTTTTTTTGTCATTATATTAACCAGTGCTAATGATTCCTATGGACCATGAACGTTTCTAAATTGTATCATTTTAAACTTTAGCCTCACTTTTATTGATATTATTAAATATTAGGAATATAACACAACACAAAGGAAAGGTGTATACTTGCAAACAAGTGAAGAAACTCTGAAGCCAGATTTTTCAGTTTTGTGATGTTGACGAATAATTACACTGGGTCCTATTTGGTCATTTCTATAGTAACATGGTACTTCTGTGTTCTTTTCCAGCACTAATATTCTTCAACAATTCTAACTGCTGTGTGTGTGTGTGTGTATACATGACAGCTGGCTTGTAATTTTAGAGCTTCAACTTTCCATTATTCACTAAAACAACTGACCTAGGTGATGAAACGAAACATTTAAATACCACGTTATGTCACAAAAAGGCAATATTGGCTATCTTCCTTGCAGTCATAAGAGTTTTTTGTTTGTTTGTTTTTGTTTTGTCAGGCATGGTAATAATACTGAGGTAATTCTGTCCCACACTCTCTCACTGTATGTCTGCTCTAAATAAAACACTCCTGGGAATTTTAGAAAAACATACAGTATGTATACACTTAGGTGATTACAGATGGATCAAAGAGTGAGACAAGAGCCTGGTAAACATTTATGTAATGCCAAGTAGAATGCAAAAGACAGGTATCGTGCAGACAATGACACCATTATAATACAAGTTGAAATTCTGATGTCCTGTCTTATCTGTGGAGATTTACATAATTTTTTTACTGCCACTCATTCTTTATTTCTTCTGTTATACAAACGAGATGATAAAAACTCATTTGAAAGTTTTTATGTAAGAGCTAATGGAGTAATGCATATAAAGTGTTGGCATATATTAGTGATGTTGGCTTGCAGTTTTCCTGATTTTACCCATTAAAACCTCCTTTGTCTTTCTCATCTTAGTAAATAGCAGCTGCATCCTTCCAATCACTTAGTTCAATCCTGAAACTACTATTGTCTCCTCTCTGTATCGCATATATCACCTCTAATTCACATAGAAAGCATGTTTGTTCTACTTGCTCTGTGGTTTTCCCTGTATGTTACAAGTACCCCAGACCAAGGCACTCTAATATCTCAACTAACAATACTCTCTGCTAGACAGTTAATTCTCAAAACAAAAAGTAAAGTGATATTTTTTAAATGCAAGTCTAATCAACTCATTTCCCTTGGCAAAATCACTCTACTATCTTCACAATTCGTTTTAATTAAAAATCAATAGCATTTCTATATACCAATAATGATCAAGCTAAAACAAAATCAATAAATTAATTCCATTTATAATAGATAAAATAAAATACCTAGGAATACATTTAACCAAGGAGAGGGAACACTCTACAAGGAGAACTACAAAACACTAATGAAAGAAATCATAGATTACACAATAAATGAAAAAAACATCCCATGGCTATGAACTGGAAAAATCAGTATAGTTAAAATGGCCATAATGCTCTAAGCATCTATAGATTCAAGGCAATTCCTATCCAACTATCAACATCATTTAATGTAGAATTAGGAAAAAACTTTAAATTTATGTAGAATCAAAAAGAGCCAGAATAGCCAAAGCGACCCTAAGCAAAAGGAGTAAAGTGAGAGGTATCATATTACTTTAATTCAAATTATACTGCAAGGCTATAGTAATCAAAACAACATGATACTGATACAGAAATAGAAAGATAGGTCAATGGTAGACAATAAAGAGCAGAGAAATAAATTCACATATCTACAACCAACTGGTCTTTGACAAAGTCAACAGGACACTCTAATAAATGGAGCTGAGAAAACTGGATAGCCATATGCAAAAGAATAAAAGTGGACCCATATCTCTCATTATCTACCAAAATTAATTCAAGATTAATTAAAGAAGACTTAAATGTAAGACCTCACACTATTTAAAAAAAAAAAAAAGCCCTAGAAGGAAACCTAGGAAAAACTTTCGTGCATTGGCTTGGGCAAAATACTTCTGACCAGGTCTCAAAAGCAAATGTGACAAAATGAAAAATACACAAATGGGACTTAATTAAACTGAAAATCTTTCATACAGCAAAATATATAATCAACAGAGTAAACAGACAACCTACAGAATGGAAGAAAATATTTGAAAACTATGCAGCTGACAAATGCCTCATATTCGGATTCTGCAAATAACTCAAACAACTAAAGAAGAAAAAAAATTTTTAAATGAGCAAAGTACATGAACAGACATTTTTTCAAAAGAAGGCATAAGCAGTCAACAAACACATGAAAAAATGCTCAACACCATCAACATTTCTCTACTCTTAATCAGAGAGATGTAAATTACAACCACAGTGATGTGTCATCTTACATCAGTCAGAATGCCTATTTTCAGAAAGTAAAAAATCAACAGATGTTGGTTAGATTGTGGAGAAAGGAGATGCTTATACACTGTGGGTGGGAATGGAAATCAGTTATAAACTCTATGGGAAACTGTATGGATATTTCTCAAAGATATAAAAATAAAATTAGCATTCAACCCAGCAATCCCACTAATGGGTATCCACCCAAGGGGAAAGAAATCATTGTGTTAAAAATAAATCTGCGCTTGTATGTTTATTGCAGCACTATTCACAATAGCAAAGTCACGGAATCAACTTGTGTCCATTAACAGATTGGACAAAGAAACAGATTGGATAAAGAAAATACGGTGTGTGTGTATATTACTTATATACACACACATACACATATATCACATTTTCTTTATCCATTCATCTTTTATAAATATATAAAGGAATACTAGTAATCCATAAAAAAAGAAAATCATGTATTTTACAGCAATATGAATGGAACTGGAGGCCATTATCCTAAGTAAAGTAACTCAATGTCAAATACCTCATGTTATCATTCATAAGCGGGAGCTAAACGATGGGTATATGTTGACATACAAAGTGGAATAACAGACATTGGAGACTCCGCAAGTCAGAGGGTAGGGAAGAGTTTCAGACTAAAAATTACCTATTGGGTGCAAATTATACTATACTGGTAATCAGTGTAATAAAAGCTCAACTTCATTACTATGCAATATATCCACGTAACAAAACTGCACTTGTACCCCTTAAATCTATAAAAATAAAAAACCCCAAATTTCTTAAAACAGCTCGTACCGCCCTGAACAATTACGCATGTATCCTCAATATCTCTACCTTTTTTCTAGCCTCAGTATCTACCACTTTATCTCCCTTCTTGTCCCAGTCAAAACGAACACAGTCCTGAATATACTAAGCAAGTTCCCGTCTCAGAGCCTTTGCACTTGCTCTTCATCTGCCTTAAAGGCTTTTGCCAGATATCTGCATGTCTGTTTTCAAGTATCAGTTCATTTAGAAAAGCTTTTTTCTAAGCATATAATTTACACGAGGTACATGTTCTTTGCCTAACCTTAATTATCTCCTTAGCCCCACCTGACATACTGAACATGTAGTTGCTGGTTTACTGTTTGTCTTTGCTACATGTAATATAAATTCAGTGAAGGCATGGGATGCTAATTTGTTTCCTTATGTATCCAAGAGTCTAATGAATTTCTAACAGATGCTGACAGGAGCTTGATGGATAGTTCTTTAAATAATAAATAAGTGAATAAATTGTATGGCAGAATGTATGTTTGCAATATTTCATGTGTTAAAGGAAGACTCAGAAACAAAAGAACTCAGAAAAGAACAGAATTACTCCCTCAAAATATGTTCAAGAGAGTCCAGATTTTAGAAAAACAAGTCAATCAGATTTTTTAAAACACCACAAGCAAAACACACAACAGGTATTTAAATGTGTATATACATATATATATATATATACAAAATTGCTAATTTACTGAGTTTAGGGTTAATCTGTCTATTTTGTAATGACTACAACTCTCTCACATGGTTATCATATATACAAAGCTTGTTTCACAATGTCAACTGTAATTCAGATGTCAACTGAATTAATAGGTAAAATAATTACGGAATGAGTAGTGTATAGAAAATGCCCAAGATTCCATTAATTTTGAGAACTAGTGTAATTCTGTGGATTTTTATTTATGACAGAGTACAAAGTATCTTTTTCTTGTTGTTTGTTTGTTTGCTTTTGCCTTTAGGCTATGATTTGCACGTTTATTACCACAAGCAACAGGACAAGAAGTCAATATGGCTTTCTCAAATGATTTAAGCATTCCCCAAACCCCTTTATCATTGCCCATCCTTAATGGAAATAAGTGACTAGTTGAGTACCAGAGAGAAAAAATAGAGTACCTTGATGTGCTCTTCAGAGAAGACCGAATGGGTCCAAGAAAACTTGGAAGAACAAGACTTTAAATACAACCACCTTTCGCCTTTGAGTAGCTAATTCATTTTAGGCTTCTAGCTAACAATGGCTTCTCAAGAAAGTGTTATTTTCCCCTTATAAATTAGACTTGTTTTATACACACACACACACACACATAAATAAAATAGCACTTCATTCTCAACACCAAGCAGAGTTCTAACACAGAGGAAATGTTCAATATCTATTAGTTCAATGGGTATATGAAATTAAGAGTGAATAGCATGGCATATATGGAGGGATGGATGGTTGAATGGGCAGCTGGATGATGACAAATTAAATCGAGGAATTAACATAAATATTCTGGAGTTCACAATAAAGCAAAAAGAATGTGGAAGCATGTCAGGTACACTAACTCATATGAATAAAGATATTATCTTTAAGTAGGTGCTTACACAGTAAATATAATGTTTTGCCATCAGGGGACATTATAGGAAGTGCCGCTTTTGCAGAGTAGAAAAGTTAGAGACTTGGGAGCCAAGCCAACTTGGTTTCATTTCACAGGTCTACAGCTTTATACTTGGATATGTTTAAGTGAATGTCCTAAAACTTTAAAAGCCTCAGTGTGCTCATCTGTACATACAGGTCTCTATGTCACATTTTTTTTATGAGATCTGGATATAATGTATGAAAGAGGTTGAAATATAGTAGGTGCTCAATAAATGGTAACTAATATTATTTGGCAAGGGCAACTTTTGTTAGTAAAGTATTATCTTTGGTAAACCACCTAGCCTTGAATTCTAAGGTATTCTATAGAAACATTTTTTTAAGAAATCAGTGGAGTGTCTAGTTTTATGAAAAGCAAAGTTATATAATTTTACATTTACTGAACTCTTTAAAAATGTACCACTTTGGGGAATATGACATTTCACACACCACCTAGTTCTAGGTTAATATATTATCATACTGGTTAAAATAGAGGCTTTATAATCATGCTTGTGTTTTATTTCCTGTACTGCCACACACATCAGTTTGATACGGGACAAGTTAGTTAACTTTCTAAGATTCAATCACCTCCCTCATCTCCAAAACAAAGATAGAGACAACTACATCTTAGAGTTGTTGTAATGCTCAAAAGGTGCATTTTATAGACAGCTTTTAACCTATATAAATGAGTTTCTACTCATTAATCTTCACAACAAGCTGTGAGGTAAATAACATTAATATTGTCATTTGCAGAAGAAAATAGGAGGCACTTAGCAATAAATAACTTGCTGAAAGTCACAAATCTAAGGAAGTGGAAAGGCTGGATTTCCATCTGTGGAACCTGGTTCTGGAAGAGTCTGACCTATTTCCTTGTTTTGTCTGTCTCTGCTGTCTTGGTGGAAATATACAGTGGCACTAAGCCATTTGAGAAAAGGAGAATGAGCAATGTTTTTTAAAATCCTAAAAACTTTCAAAAGCCCTTCCTGCATGTACAACCTTAGCAGGAGTTCTGTGTCTTATAAATTAAAGCTAGGCTTCTTTAGCAAGAGTTGGAAACTCAGGACAATGCCAATTGGTTTTGCCATAGTAAAGTACTTTCAATTTCATCTTGGAATTCAAAGGAATAAAATGATTTACTGTAATAAGATGTGAGTCTCACTTATCTGTTGATTCTATCTAGTCTATAATGTGACATATTTATACTGACAATGTATTATATCTAAATAAAAGTGGAAATGGAAGGTCTTAAAGGAAACAGAAAAAAATTTGCTTTGATGACATTTATTTGTATGGCCACATTCTGCCATTTATCAGCTCTGTGACTTGGGGTGATTCAGTTAATCTCTGTATTAGTCCATTCTCACATTGCTGTAGAAAACCACCTGGCCGGGCGCAGTGGCTCAAGCCTTTAATCCCAGCACTTTGGGAGGCCGAGACGGGCGGATCACGAGGTCAGGAGATGGAGACCATCCTGGCTAACACGGTGAAACCTCGTCTCTACTAAAAAATACAAAAAAAACTAGCCGGGCGAGGTGGCGGGCGCCTGTAGTCCCAGCTACTCCGGAGGCTGAGGCAGGAGAATGGCATAAACCCGGGAGGCGGAGCTTGCAGTGAGCTGAGATCCGGCCACTGCACTCCAGCCTGGGCGACAGAGCAAGACTCCGTCTCAAAAAAAAAAAAAGAAAGAAAACCACCTAAACTACTTTGCTCCCCAGAAAGTTTTTTTTTTCATTTGTTTTATTTATTTATTTTATTTTATTTTTTGAAACAGATTCTCACTCTTTCACCTGGGCCGGACTACAGTGGCGCTATCTAGGCTCACTGCAAGCTCTGCCTCCCAGGTTCACGCCATTCTCCTGCCTCAGCCTCCCAAGTAGTTGAGACTACAAGGCGCCCGCCACCATGCCTGGCTAATTTTTTGTATTTTTAGTACAGACGGGGTTTCACCGTGTTAGCCAGGATGGTCTCGATCTCCTGACCTCGAGGTGGGTGGGATCCGCCCACCTTGCCCTCCCCAAGTGCTGGGATTGCAGGCATGAGCAACCGCGCCTGGCCGTGGGTTTTTCTTTTCTACCACATGGCTGGGTTGCAAATTTTCCAAACTTTTATGCTCTGCTTCCCTATTAAATATAAGTTCCGGTTTCAGATCATCTCTTTGCTCATGCATAACAAAAGTGACCTTAGTTCCAGTTCCCAGTAAGTTTGTCATCTCCATCTGAGACATCCTAAGCCTAGAATCCATTGTTCACATCACTATCAGCATTTGATCACAACAATTTAACAACTCTCTAAGAAATTCCAAACTTTCCCTCATCTTTCCATCTTTTTCTGAGCCCTCTACACTATTCCAACCTCTGCCCATTACCCAGTTCTGAAGTCACTTCCATATCTTCAGTTATCTTTTTAGTAATGCCCTACTCCCAGTACCAATTTTCTGTATTAGTCCATTCTCACATTGCTATACATAACCACCTGAGACTGGGTAATTTATAAAGAAAAGAGGTTTAATTAACTCACAGTTCCACCGTTTACAGGAAGCATGGCTGGGAGGCTTCAGAAAACTTAAAGAGTCATCCCAGAAGGCGAAGGGGAAGCACGCACATCTTACGTGGCTGGAGAAAGAGAAAGAGACAGAAAAAGGGAGGGGTTACACACTTTCAAGAAACCAGATCTCATGAGAATTCACTCACTATCAGACAAACAGCAAAGAGGAAGTCCACCCCCATGGCTTGACAACCTCCCACCAAGCCCCTCCTTCAATGTTGGGGATCACAATTTGACATGACATTTGGGTGGGGACACAGATCCAGACCATTTCAATCTTATTAATCCTTAGTTTTCTCTGAATATACAATTCACAAAGTAGTGACTGTGAATTTGATTCAGGAGTGTTTCTTGACCTCTTTATTGCACTTGTGATGTGAGTGCCCCATTTACTTGACCCATCATGCTCAACCTCTTGCAGTATATGGAGCACTTGAGCAAGTGAGTGTAAGTTTCAGCCAGCCTTTCTGGGAATCTGCAGGAACAGGCTCCAATGCAGGTCCCACCACCCGACCAGACATGAGTGAATGAGTGCTGCTTTGGGCTCTGGCAGGAGCAGGTTCTGTGTGGGCCCCATACCCCAAGTGGAAGTACCTGTGACCCCCAAAGCCCCAGAGGGCATGTTACAATGCTCTCTTAGCTCTGCCTTTCACGGACAGCAGTGTGTTATCAGCTCAACGGCCCCCCTGCCTCATAACACAGGGTGGCTGCCCTCTACCAGTGAGAACAAAGGACCACTTTGAAAGCCTTTTTTGGGTACCAACACACAGTGAGTCCTGAGTTCTTTTACAGCGTGCAAGAAGAACGAGGTTGCAAAGACACTTGAAGAATGTTGGAGGAGGAGAATTTTATTTAGTGATGGAGATGGAGATGGCTCGCAGTGGAGAGGAGAGCTGGAGAAGGGATGGGACAGGCAGATAATCTTCCCTGAAGACTGCCCATCTCCAGCCAGTTCTTCTCCACTGTTAAGCCATCCAGCCATCCCTCTGAAGTCAAGTTACTTGACTTCTCTTCCTCTACCAATTGTCTTCCTCTACCAACTGAGTCTGGGGTCTTTATAGGCACAGGATGGGGAGTGGGGCAGGCTTAGGTAGTTTTGGAAAAGGCAACATTTGATTGGTAAAAATACATTATTCAGAAAGAACCAATTGGAAGTGAGTGGGCAAGCAGGGATAGAAATTCTCACTTTGGGCCATGGGTTTCAGGCTTTTTAGCTCAAAGGTGGGGTTTTGTCAGGGACATGCCCCTTTCTGCCTAGAATTTCTCTGCCTCCTGCTTCTATCAAGCTGAAATAATGTAAACTAAAACAGTTTCTACAGTGTAAAAAAAAAAAAAAGATTTTTTTTTTTTTTTAGAATGATTAGTGATAAGTCATTCCAATCTGAGTTTTCAATAACTGGCATATTATATCCACTAACACCACTTCACCTTTCCATTTTGGGGAATGAGTTTTACTTGCGGAGTAATTTTCTAAAGATACATTTAAGCTGTGAAGCTTCAAAGAAAGAATAACTTATTTTCCCCCTGAGAGATATCAACCTAATATTCGATACACTGCCATGCCCCTTTAAAAATAATATATGGAACCTAATTTAGCTTTTAAAAAAATGACTCATGTTTCTTAGACTGAGTTGAATATTATATAGTGATACTGTCCAAGGTGATGAAAGTATACAAGCTGTTTTCCGTCACTAAATACAATTTCTGTATCATCTTTGCTTTTTGGTACCTTTGATAAAGTTGTCGTTCATTTTGTCTCCTGTGCCTAAGAGATCTTTAGTACTACACGTACCCTTCTGTCAACTTTTCTAACTTATTTTATATAATTTGCTGTAGAAGAAGTATTTCAAAACAAGTTTATTAATATTATTACAATAGAGTTAATCAATTCAATGTAAGAGTCAATGATCCCTTCTAGAATAAGACACAGGTTTTGACAGTTGGATGGCTGGAGAATCTTCATAAACACTGGAACTTCACTGGCTAGCCGAGGTTATAGAAAATCTTGTTTTCAGATAACTGAGGTATATGATGCATTTTCAAAATATCAGCAGTGTCAAATGTCTTGGCAGGCCAAAAAAACAGTCTATGATTACTCTTATGAAATATTGTAAAACAGTTCAGCAAATAGACAAAATTCCTAGATTTCATTAAAGACTACCCAATTTCTCCGAACCAAATCAAGTCCTGACATTTGTAGAGAAATCCTAGCTTCAGCTGAAGGTTGTTGCTTAAAGTGGAGACTAATTCAGCTTTCATATCTAGAAATAGACAAGGAAACAGAATGAATAACTGATTTATTTTAAATATGTATGTTGCTTGCCTTAAAACAAATATTTTAGATACTGCACACATCACTTTCAGCACATTTAGATATGTGGACTTAATATATGCTGACAACTTCCTGAATTCCAAAACAAAGAAAGCTGAGAAACACTTCATTTAGAAATATATTTGACAAGTTTAGACTACTGAGAAGAAAACCCCACTTTTGGGCTCTTGGAATTGTCAGCCACACATGCCTAATTACCCCCTCTATATAAAGGAGGAAAGTTTTGTTTAGCCATATTTACAATGTGTTCTGACTTTCAAATTACATGTTTAATCACAGAAATAATATGGCACAATGAATGTCACGCTTTCACTTTGTTTCTGTTTTTCCATCTCAAACTGAGAATACAAAAGTAGGTGAGTATGTACGGTTATCAGTCCTAAGTTCTGCTACTTCATTTTTCAACAGATTCTTCAAGTTTTTTGTTACATTCTATGCTTATATAATAATGGGATATTAAAATGCAAATTCCTTTTTATTTGTCAGGATTATTTTAAAGGTAAAGTTTCCTATGGTCAATTTTCCTTACAAAATTAACTGAACCTGCAATAATAATCTGGAAACGTTTGAGCATAATAACGGGACCAAATACGAAAGCTTTCTCAATAATGAAAGAAAAAAAATATTCAGTACTACTCACCTACAGTGGGCTTAACTTCCTTCAGAAAAGGTAACTATACTTGCACTTAAGCCATTATTAATTCCTAACTTTGAAGGATTTTGGAAATAATTTTTTTTTCTTGAGGTCAGAAACTCCCAGATGTTTGGTTACTAAAATATAATAGAACCAAACCAAGTATATAAAGTAATTGGTGATATGAATCTTTAATTCTCATATATATTGCCCTACTTGCCACTTTAAAATTATATGTAATTATAATACTTTATACTATTTTATAAATTATATATAAAATTATATGTA
>NW_016814742.1:102096-111666 GCF_001698545.2 Rhinopithecus bieti | reverse complement strand
AAACAGTTATTTCATCCAACATAAGGCTGAAGTGATGAAAGCAAAGGAGTATACTGAGTTGCTCATTGTTATTCACTGCCTCTTTCAGAACACAAAGAGAAAGTGGGATTCATCACATATCACAGCACCCATGGAGTACTCACACACCCACTCACAGAGAAACAACTATGAGGAAACAATTAAACTGAGGAACATATTCTAAGAACATTTTATTATTTAATAAAAAGTTTAATGTTAGTTTAGGTTTATTTTTCTTTCTTTAATTGCTATCAGAAGTTTTAAGGGTTTGAAATAGATTAGTAATTTCTCTCTAAGGTCATGTAGTTATAAAATTAAAGCTACCAAACTTTACCGTTTAAATTATGGAAAAGTCTAAAAGAACCTCCTTTTCCCTCATTTATTATAAAAGTCCCCATAGTGATTTTACAATTGAGAAATTCTTGGGTTGACTTATATTATTAACATCTTCCAGATTAATCTTTCCAAAAGATAGCTGTTATCATCACAGCATTTTTTGATAGAACATTTTCAGATCCTTCACTATATCTTAAATAAACTTGAAAAAATTATCTAATCCATGTCTTCAATAATGTTTTTTCTATTTATTATTCCATCCTACTGACCATTACTTCTTTTTCACAAACAACAGCTCTCCCACTAAATCAAGCTAACTGCCATTGTGTAAATATACAATTTTTTCTTTTGGTGTATGCTCACTGGTACTTCTACTTGAAATTCCCATATTATATACTTCATAGCTCAGCTCAACTCTGCCTTGTAGTTAATTCTTGCTTATTACTCCTTTAGGCTGAAGTAATCACTGACTTTCCTAGTGCTTCGATTCTTTCAAGTAACATGGAACTTGAATTATTTCAAACAGCATACATACACACACACACACAGACAGACATACACACACACACACATTTGTGTTCATAGCATATATTATCTATTAGCTAAATAACATATTTTGTTTACTCTTAACCAACCCTCTCATAGTTTAACATTATCATGAACATAGGCATGCAACAGTGAGTTAAATAATAAATTAGTGGCAAATATTTAAAGTTCAACAAAACATAAGTTAATACTTTTTCTCATATCTCAATATATACTCTTGTGTCAAAGTAAATGATGTTTTGCTTCATTAAATTATTGTACCTTGATGTAATAATTTGAGTATAAAACTCCATGCTGTGTACTGATTGAGAAACAGAATAGCATAATAATTAAGTGTTGAGTCTGGAGTCAAAGTTTAAAACATGGTCTCTGGCTGGGCGCGGTGGCTCAAGCCTGTAATCCCAGCACTTTGGGAGGCCGAGATGGGCGGATCACGAGGTCAGGAGATGGAGACCATCCTGGCTAACCCTGTGAAACCCCGTCTTTACTAAAAAAATACAAAATACTAGCCAGGTGAGATGGCGGGCGCCTGTGGTCCCAGCTACTCGGGAGGCTGAGGCAGGAGAATGGTGTAAACCCAGGAGGCGGAGCTTGCAGTGAGCTGAGATCCGGTCACTGCACTCCAGCCTAGGCCACAGAGCGAGACTCCACCTCAAAAGAAAAAAAAAGAGATTAAAAAAAAAGAAAAAAAATGGTCTCTGTCCAAAATATGTGAGTGGTCCACATGCAAATTCTTTAATCTCTTTGTGCTTCAATGTGCTCATTTAGAAAATGTGGTTAATAATATACTTATTTTATAGTGTCATTCATGAATACTAGGTAAGATAATATATGTAACAGTTTTAGGATTGCATCTAGCATATAACATGAGACAAGAAATGATAGCTCTTAATATAGCATACCATACATTTATATTATTTTACCTATTGCATATATTTTACATTATTTTAATGAAATAACAATTTAGTACATTTATTTGCATTGATGTATTTGTCATCTGTGTTTATATATATGCTACCATTATTTACACATAGCTATAAAACATGTATTTAATTGTAAGCACTCCAGCAGTTACTGTAACAAATAGTAAGCTCATGTAGAATGTAATGAGAGGCGAATGCCACTTTACAAATAGGGCATGTTATGGGGGAATATACACACATATATTGTGATGGTTAATACTGAGTGTCAACTTGATGGGATTGAAGGGTGGAAAGTATTGATCCTGGGTGTGACTATGAGGCAGTTGCCATACAAGATAATGTTGATTCTCCTCAGGAGCCACCCCCAACACCCATTTACTTCTAGACCTATAACTTGACTAAAGTCCTGGTGGGCCCCTAGAGGTGAGGTTCAGAGTGTGACCCATGAGGAGCTGTGCTACACTAGAAAATAACTGCTTGTGTTTCCTAATTTATGTAAGCTGACATCTGGAAAACAGGCATGGGAATGGATATTAAGGCTGTGGGATAATGGTGGAAGGAACATAGAGTTGGATCAGGCCAAATTTATTGATTTGGGCCCACTAATTAGGGACTCTGCATTTAATATCGCAGCTTGGGGTGTTAAAAAAAAAAGTTCTAGTAGTTTATTTGCTTGCTTAGCTGAAATATGGATGAAAAGATGGCCCACTGTGCACAAGCGGAAAATATCTGATCTACCTTGGTTTAATGTAGAGGAAGGGATCCAAAGGCTTAGGGAGATTGGGGTAGTGGAGTGGATTAGTCACTTGAGACCTACTCATCCCAGCTGGGACAGTCCAGAAGATATACCCTTGATCAACGCCTTGCACAATAGAGGGCAGCATCTGTATCTTTGAAGAGTCCTGAAATTGCTCTTCTCTGTGTGTCAGATCTAACGGTGGGAACTGCAGTCACTCAACTACAAAATTTAAATACAATGGGAATAACTGGATCCCCAGATGGCAGGGGCCAAGTGGCAGCACTCAACCTTCCAAGGCAAGGAACCTCAACCTTTCAAATGCAAAGCTGGCATAGCTACCATAATGGACAGCAGAGGCAAAGCAGCAATAGAATAGTTTGACTCATGTAGAGCTCTGGCATTGGCTAGTTAATCACGGTGTTCCTAGAAGTGAAACTGATAGGAAGCCTACTTCATTCTTACTTAATTTATATAAGCGGAAAACTTCTAGGTTGAATGGATAAAATATTAATTTGAACTATTAAAAAAGAGAATCATGGCCCCTCAATCAATTTCCAGACTTGAGCCAGTTTACAGACCCAGAACCCCTTGAATGCATGGGAGGCCAAGTGCCCTTGAGGAAAATCCCCATTACACTACTGACAATTTATGCTGTTAATCGTTCTCCCATCCTTCCTCAAGGAGACCACTGGCATTTTACCAGGTAACTGTGCACTGGGGAAAGGGAAATGATCCAACATTTCCAGGATTACTGGACACTGGCTGTGAGCTGATTTCGATTTCAGGGGACCCAAAACATCACTGTGATCCTCCAGTTAAAGTAGGCACTTATACGGAGGTCAGTTAATTAATGGAGTTTTAGCTCAGGTCTGACTTACAGTGGATCTGGTGGGTCCCCAGACTCATCCTGTCGTCATTTCCCCAGTGCCAGAATTCATAGTTGGCATAGACAGACTTAGCAGGTAGCAGAACCCCCACATTGGTTCCCTGATTGGTAGGGTGAGGGTTATTATAGTGGGAAAGGCCAAATGGAAGTCATTAGAGCTAACTCCACCTAGAAAAATAGTAAATCAAAAACAATATCGCATTCCTGGAGGGACTGTGGAGATTAGTGCCACAATTAAGGACTTGAAAGATGCAGGGGTGGGTCAGGCGCGGTGGCTCACGCCTATAATCCCAGCACTTCAGGAAGTCAAGGCGGGCGGATCATGAGGTCAGGAAATCGAGACCATCCTGGCTAACATGGTGAAACCATGTCTCTATCAAAAATACAAAAAAATTAGCCAGGCGTGATGGTGGGCAGCTGTAGTCCCAGCTATTTGGGAGGCTGAGGCAGGAGAATGGCGTGAACCCAGGAGACAGAGCTCGCAGTGAGCTGAGGTAGCACCACTGCACTCCAGCCTGGGCGACAGAGAGCGGCTCCCTCTCAAAAAAAGGAGGCGAGGTGGGGCAGGGCGGGGTGAGGCGGGGCGGGGAGGGGCGAGGCAAGGCGAGGCGAGGGGGATGCAGGGGTGGTGATTCCCACCACATCCCAATTCAACTCTTCCATTTGGCCTGTGCAGAAGACACATGAATCTTGGAGAATTACAGTGGATTATCATGAGCTTAACCTAGTGGTGACTCCAATTGCAGCTGCTGTACCAGATTGTGGCTTCACTACCTGAACACATTGACACACTTGGTACCTGGTATGCAGCCACTGACTTTGGCCCCTTCTACAACCAAGAAAAAGGTACAATGCCTAGTGAGCCTACTTGGATTTTGGAGGCAACACATTCCTCATTTGGGTGTGTTACTCTGGCCCATTTAGCAAGTGACCCAAAGGTATGACAGTTTTAAGTGGGGTCCAGAATAGAAGAAGGCTCTGCAATAGGTCCAGGCTGCTGTGCAAGCTGCTCTGCCACATGGGCCATCTGACCCAGCAGATCCAATGGTGCTTGAGGTGTCAGTGGAGATAGGGATGCTGTTTGGAGCCTTTGGCAGGCACTGTAGGTGAATCACAGGGGAAGCCTCTAGGATTTTGGAGCAAGGCCCTGCCATCTTCTGCAGATAACTACTCTCCTTTTGAGAGACAGCTCTTCGCCTGTTACTGGGCTTTGCTAGAAACTGAACGTTTGACCATGGGTCATCAAGTCACCATGCAACCTGAATTGCCTATTATGAACTGGGTGCTTTCTAACCTATCTAGCCATAAAGTGGGTCGTGCAGAGCAGCATTCCATCATCAAATGCAAGTGGTATATACATGATCGGGCCTGAGCAGGTTTGAAAGCACAAGCAAGTTACATGAGGAAGTGGCTCAAATGCGCATGGTCTCCACTCCTGTTACCCTGCCTTCTCTCCCCCAGCCGGCACTGATGGCCTCATGGGGAGTTCCCTCTGATCAGCTGACAGAGGAAGAGAAGACTAGGGCCGGGTTCACAGATGGTTCTGCACGATATGCAGGCACCACCCGAAAGTGGACAGCTGCAGCACTACAGCCCCTTTCCAGGACATCCCTGAACGTCAGTGGTGAACGGAAATCTTCCCAGTGGGCAGAGGTTTGAGCAGTGCACGTGGTTGTGCACTTTGCATCGAAGGAGAAATGGCCAGATGTGTGATTATATACTGATTCATGGGTTGTAGCCAATGGTTTGGCTAGATGTTCAGGGTCTTGGCAGAAGCATGATTAGAAAATTGGTGACAAAGAAATTTGGGGCCATGCGCGGTGGCTCACGGCTGTAATCCCAGCCATGATTACACGGCTTTTTGTGATTTGGGAGGCCGAGGCGGGTGGATCACGAGCGAGGTCAGGAGATTGAGACCATCCTGGCTAACACTGTGAAACCCCGTCTCTACTAAAAATACCAAAAATTAGCCAGGCGTGATGGGCGGGTGCCTATAGTCCCAGCTACTCGGGAGGCTGAGGCAGGAGAATGGCGTGAACCCGGGAGGCGGAGGTTGCCGTGAGCCGTGATGGTGCCACTGCACTCCAGCCTGGATGACAGAGCAAGACTCCGTCTCAAAAAAAAAAAAAAAAAAAAAAAAAAAATTTGAGGAAGTTATGTGGATAGACCTTTGTGAGTGGTCAAAACCTGTGAAGATATTTGTATACCATGTGAGTGCTCACAAGTGACCTCAACAGAGGAGGATTTTAATAATCAAGTGGATAGGATGACCTGTTCTGTGGACAACACTCAGCCTCTTTCCCCAGCTACTCCTTTCATTGCCCAATGGGCCCATGAACAAAGTGGCCATGGTGGCAGGGATGGAGGTTATGCATGGGCTCAGCAACATGGACTTCCACTCACCAAGGCTACCTGGCTACAGCCACTGCTGAGAGCCCAATTTGCCAGCAGCAGAGACCAACACTTGGCCCTCGATATGGCACCATTCCTCAGGGTGATCAGCCAGCTGGTGGCAGGTTGATTATATTGGACCTCTACCATCATGGAAAGGACAGAGGTTTGTCCTCACTGAAATAGACACTTACTCTGGGTATGGCTTTGCCTGTCCTTCACACAACGCTTTTGCCAAGACTACCATCAGTGGACTCACAGGATGCCTTATCCACAATCATGGTATTCCACACAGCATTGTCTCTGACCAAGGCACTCATATGACATCTAAGGAAGTGTGGCAGTGGGCTCATGATTATGGAATTCACAGGTCTTACCATGTTCTCCATCATTCTGAGGCAGCTGGATTGATAACAGTGGAATGGCCTTTTGAAGTCACCATTACAGTGCCAACTAGGGGACAATATTTTGCAGGGCTGAGACAGAAGTTCCCTAGAAGGCTGTGCATGCTCTGAATCGGCATCCAATATATGGTATTGTTTCTCCCATGGCCAGGATTCACGGTTCCGGGAATCAATGGGTGGAAGTGGAAGTAGCACCACTCATCATCACCCTTACTGATCCACTAGCAAAGTTTTTGCTTCCTATTCCTGCGACTTTACATTCTGCTGGCCTAGAGGTCTTAGTTCCAGAGAGAGGAACGCTGCCACCAGAAGACAGAACAATTATTCCACTAAACTAGAAGTTAAGATAGCCATCTGGACACTTTGGGCTCCTCCTACCTTTAATTCAACAGGCTAAGAAGGAAGTTACAGTGTTGGCTGGGGGGGCTGACCTGGACTACCAAAATGAAATCAGTCTGCTACTCCACAAGGGAGGTGAGGAAGAGTATGCATGGAATACAGGAGATCCATTAGGGCATCTCTTAGTATTATCATGCCCTCTGATTAAGGTTAATAGGAAACTGCAATAGCCCAATCCAGGCAGGACTACAAATGGTCCAGATCCTTCAGGAATGAGGGTTTGGGTCACTTCACCAGGAAAACAGTTATGACCCGCTGAGATGCTTGCTGAAGGCAAAGGAAATACAGAATGGGTAGCAGAAGGAGGTAGTCATCAATACCAGCTATGGTCATGTGACCAGTTACAGAAACAAGCACTGTAATTATCATAAGTATTTCCTCCTTCTTTTGTTAAAAACATGTTTGTGCATGTATACGCTTGTACTAAGAAAATATATTTTATTTCCTTTTTCCTTTATCATGTGACATAAGACTTATTAACTTCATATCAGCATTTAAGTATTGTTAACTTTATGTGATAGTATTTGCATTTGGGATTGGTGCATTTCTGGTTGTACAAAGAATAGCTGCATTACATTATATATAATTATAACCCTATTACTGTCTTTATTTGACTATTGTGTATGATCTCAGAAGATGTGTATGGGTTCAAGTTGAAAAGGGGGGAACTTGTGGTGATTAATACTGAGTGTCAACTTGATCCTGGGTGTGTCTGTGAGGGTGTTGCCAAAGTAAATTAACATTCAAGTAAGGGGGCTGGGAAAGGCAGACTCACCCTTGATCTGAGTGGGTACCGCTAATCAGCTGCCAGTGTGGCTACAATATAACGCAGGCAGAAAAACGTAAAAAGACTAGACTGGCCTACCCTCCTGGCCTACGTCTTTCTCCTGTGCTGCATGTTTCCTGCCCGTGCAGGAAAACATGCATCTGGACTCCGTGCTTTTTCAGCTGGGGGACTCAGACTGGTTCTCCTTGCTCCTCAGCTTACAGATGGCCTATAGTGGTACCTCTTAATGGTGTGAGTTAATATGTAATAAACACACCTTTATATATATATATTTATATATTTACTTAATTTTTATATTTCCTTAATAAACACAACTTTATATATATGTTTATTAAGTATTATATAGATCATATATATCTTGTTTTATATATACATCTTGTTTTTTATTTATACACACAAATATATATACATACACACACACATATATATATACACCTTGTTTTATATATATATATATATATATATATCCTATTAGTTCTGTCTCTCTAGAGAACCCTGGCTAATACACATATTAAGACAATCATTAGCAATTAAATGCACAAAATACTAGTATGCAACAGGAAATATCGGCCCAAATCTGTATTTAAAAGATAGCCTACAGAGTTTCAGAGGTTCTGGGGTAACGTGAAGTCATATAGCTGCATGTGCTGTGGTATATTCACCCACTTCTCAGCTGTGTCATCACACTCAGTGACATGTAAGTGAGGTCAACAGAGCTCTGAGTCTTCCACAAAACTATCACTTGAGCCAACTCTGATGCCATAATCACCACCATAATCAAGCTTCAGGAGGCTCTACTGAGAATCAATTATTCATTTTTGATTAAAAGACAAAGTATCTTTGTTTTACATATTTTTATCTCAATTCTTCCCTGTTCTCAATCTCATCTCAGACTCTTCCTTAATTCTTCAAATCCTTTCACCATGCCCTTTGAAACATGGTTTAACCGACAGATCTCTCCTACACCTTAAACTTCCTCTACCCACATTGTTTCTCATAATTCAACTTTCTGAAAGTCATTTCTTCTATAGCTCTCTTAAGGGTGGCTACTTATTTCTCCCACACCACATCCCTACCACAGGCCTGTGTCTGGAGGTAGAGGAGTGTTCTACTTGCTCCTAATTGATGGTTTCAGGTATTTCTCATTACTTCCTATAATTCTAACTTTTTTGAAACTCATGTCATCTGGCTGTACCCCAAGCTACTTTGAAATTTTGTGATCAATATAAAGCTTTCATTTAAGTTCTAACACCTGGGGCATCACACATCTTTTTATTGCTAATAATTGTTGCTTATGATGTAGCCTTCAAAATCTACTAGTTCCAAGGTCCACACCACTTTAAATTCAAGATCTTTCTTTCATATCCTCATTTAAAATATTTTTCTTCATCCCATTTGCCCACCTCATCTCATATTCCTTACCTAGATACTTTTACTACCAATATGTATATGGCATCCAAAACCTTGATTTAAAACAGACTCCTTTACTACCACTTCCTAACATTTCTACTCATTTACTGTGTACACAGATCAACAAGGCCATAATTTCTCTAGATCATACAATCCATTGACTCTACCACTTTTGTGTCTCCACTGTCTACAGGCCTGTCATATACTATGTATGCAGCTTGTACTTCTAGGTCCATCACCATAATTTCTTCTTTAATAAAATCAAAACACCTAACTCACTCTCCCTCTGTGTTACTCACTTGGCAAAACTCCAATTATGATTGCATCTAAAATTCCACCTAATTTTCAAAAATAAGCAAATATGCTGACTTGCCTCTCTATAAATTTATGACTGGGGGCGGAGCAAGATGGCCGAATAGGAACAGCTCCAGTCTCCAACTCCCAGCACGAGCGACACAGAAGACCGGTGATTTCTGCACTTTCAACTGAGGTACTGGGGTCATCTCACTAGGGAGTGCCGGACAATCGGTGCTGGTCAGCTGCTGCAGCCCGACCAGTGAGAGCTGAAGCAGGGCGAGGCATTGCCTCACCTGGGAAGCACAAGGGGGAAGGGAATCCCTTTGTGCTTCCCAGGTGAACTGGGGAACTGAGACACACAACACCTGGAAAATCGGGTAATTCCCACCCCAATACTGCACTTTAAGCAAACGGGCACACCAGGAGATTATACC
>NW_016814742.1:92033-98078 GCF_001698545.2 Rhinopithecus bieti | reverse complement strand
ATCACTTGGACTCGGGAAGGGGAACATCACACACTGGGGCCTATCATGGGGAGGGGGGAGGAGGGAGGGATTGCATTGGGGAGTTATACATGATATAAATGATGAATTGATGGGTGCTGACGAGTTGATGGGTGCAGCACACCAACATGGCACAAGTATACATATGTAACAAACCTGCACGTTATGCACATGTACCCTAGAACTTAAAGTATAATAATAAAAAAAAAAATTAAAAAAAAAAAAAAAAAGAAAATGTGGCAAAAAAACACCTGGAAAAATTATGCCGCCATAAAAAAGGATGAGTTTGCATCCTTTGTGGGGACATGGATGCAGCTGGAAACCATCATTCTTAGCAAACTATCACAAGAACAGAAAACCAAACACCGCATGTTCTCACTTATAGGTGGGAACTGAACAATGACATCACCTGGACTCGGGAAGGGGAACATCACACATCGGGGCCTATCATGGGGAGGGGAGAGAGGGGAGGGATTGCATTGGGAGTTATACCTGATATAAATGACGAATTGATGGGTAAAAAAATAAATAAATAAATAAATTTATGACTAAAAATTTGGTTTCCATGTTCAAAGAAACTTTCCAGTAACACATGTTTTTGTTGACAATTTACTTTTCCTGTATCTAAGATAATAAGTCTACAATTTTTCTTCTCAAAGAGAAATTCTAGGGTCAACTCCCTTAAATTACCTCTATTTGTTCAGCAATATTTTCTCACACACATTTTGGGATTGTGGTTCCATTTGTCTATGTGCCTCTTTTATACCAGCACCATACTGTTTTGGTTACTATAGCCTGGTAGTTTAGTTTGAAGTCAATTAATATGGTGCCTCTGGCTGTATCACTTTGGCTTTGTATTGCTTTGGATATTTGGGCTCCCATTGTGTTCCATACTAATTTTAGGATTTTCTTTTGTAACACTGTGAAAAATTGCATTTGGTAACTTAAAAGGAATAGTACTGCATCTGTAGATTGCTTTGGTCAGTATGGTCATTTTAACAATTTTGTTTCTTCTAATCCATGAGCATGATGTACTTTTCCATTTGTTTGTGTTACATGTTTTCTTTCAGCAGTGCTTTATGGTTCTCCTTGTATAGATCCTTCACCTCCTTGGTTAGATGTTATCCCTAGGTATTTGTGTGTGTGTGGCTATCATAAATGGGATTGTGTTTTTTATTTGGTTCTCAGCTTGGACATTATTGGTGTATAGGAATGCTACTAATTTTTGTACACTGATTTTGTAGCCTAAGGTTTTGCAGAAGTCATTTATTAGACTTAGGAGTCTTTTGGCAGAAGTTTTATGGTTCTCTAGGTATACAATCATACTGTCAGTGAAGGCAGATAATTTGAGTTCCTCTTCTATTTGGAAGCTATTTATTCCTTTTTCTTGTCTAATTTATCTGGCTAAGACTTCCAGTCATACATTGAACAGGAGTGGTGAGAATGGACATCCTTGTTTTGTTCCAGTTTTAGGGGTAATGCTTCCTACTTTTACCCATTGAGTACGATGTTGGCTTTGGTTTTGTCATAGATGACTAATTATTTTGAGGTATTTTCCTTCAATGCCTAGTTTGTAGAGGATTTTTATCATGAAGGGATACTGGATTTCATCAAGTGCTTCTTCTGCAACTATGAAAATAATCATACAGTTTTTGCTTTTAATCCTATTTATGTAGTAAATCACATTTATTGATTTGTGTATGTTGAACCAACTTTGCATTGCAGGAATGAAGCCCCCTTGGTTGTGGTGAATTAACTTTTGATGTACTGTTGGATTTGGTTTGCTAATATTTTGCTGAGCATATTTTCACCTATTTTAATCAGTGATAGTTGCCAGTAAGTTACTTTTTTTTTTTTTTTTTTTTTTTTTTTTTTTTTTTTTTTTTTTTTTTTTTTTTTTTTTTGAGTCTTTACCAGGTTTGGTGTCAGGATGATACCGCTATTGCAGAACGAGTTAGGAAGGCGTTCCTCCTCCTTGATTTTTTGGAATAGTTGGTAGAATTGGTACCAGCTCTTCTTTGTATGTCTGGTAGAATTTGGCTGTAAATTCATCTTATCCAGAGCATTGTTCGGATTGGTAAGGATTATATTATTGATTCAATTTTATAACTTGATATTGGTCTGTCTGGGATTTTTTTTTTTTTCATCCTCTTTCAATCTTGGGAAGTTGTGGATTTACAAGAGTTTATGCATTTCCTCTAGATTTTCTAGTATGTGTGCACAGAGATGTTAATATAATCTCTGAGGATCTTTTCTATTTCTGTGGTACTGGTTGCAATGTCATCTTCATCATTTCTATGTGCTGATTTTGATTTTCTCTTTTTTTCCTTTGGTAAGCTAGCTTGTGGTCTATCAATCTTATTTATCCTCTGAAAAAGTCAAATTTTTGTTTTATTGATTCTTTTTATGGTTTTTTGGGTTTCAATTTCATGCAGTTATGCTCCGATTTTAGTTATTTCTTTTATTCTGCTAGCTTTGGGTTTAGTTTGTTCTTGTTTTTCTAGTTTCTTCAGGTGTGAGATTAGTTTGTTACTTTGAGATCTTTCGATCTACTTGATGTAGGCATTTAGAGCTATACATTGCCATTAACACCGTTTCTGCACATCCCAGAGGTTTTGATATGTTGTGCCTCTATTTCCATTCATTTTAGATACATTTGTGATTTCTTCCTTAATTTGTTGTTTACTCAAAAGTCATTCAAGAATCAGTTGATTAGTTTCCATGTACTTGTGTCATTTTGAGAGATTTCTATTTTTATTCCACTTTGGTCCAAGAAAATCTTTGGTATGATTCTTTTTTTTTTTTTCATTTTGTTTGATACTGAATTTATGGTCAAGCATGTGGTAAATCTTAGAGTATGTTCTATGCGCAGTTGAACAGAAATGGGTATTTTGTGATTGTTGAATGAACTATTCTGTAGACATTAATTAAGTCCAACTGGTCAAGTTCCAATTTAAGTCCCAAATTTCTTTGTTAGTTTCTTCCTAAATGAGCTATCTAATGCTGTCAGTGAGGTGTTGAAGATGTCACTATTATTGTGTGTATGTATAAGCCATTTTCAGGTCTACAAATAGTTGTTTTATAAATCTGGTTGCTCCATTGTTGATTGCAAGCATATTTAGAATAGTTAAGACTATTGTTGAATTAAACTTTTTATTATTATGAAATTCCCTTCTCTGTCCTTTTTTACTGTTGTTCGTTTAAGCCTGTTTTATCTGACACAAGAATAGTGACACTTGCTCTTTTTCATTTTTCATTTGTGTGATAGATTTTTCTCTTTCCCATTACTTTGAGCCTATGAGTGTCATTACATAAATATGGTTTTCTCAAATACAGCAGAGGGATGCTTCTTGTTTTTCATGCAATTTGCCACTCTCTGCGTTTAAGTGGAGCATTTTGTTAATTTATATTTAAGATTAATATTGATATGAGAGATTTTTTCCCGTTGTAGTGTTAATGAGTTGCTTTGTAGTTTTGATTGTGTAGTTGCTTTATAGGATCTGTAGTTATGTGCTTGTGTGCGATTTTGTGGTAGTAGATAGTGTTATTTTGTTTCCACGTTTAGATCTTCCTTAAGCATATCTATAGGGCTAGTCTGATGGCAATGAATTCCTTTAGCAAATGCTTGTCTGGGAATGACTTTCCTTCTCCTTCGTTTATGTAACTTAGTGTGGAAAGATACAAAAATTCTTGGCTGGCATTTCCTTTCTTTAATAGTGCTAAAAAGGGGACCCAGTTCCTTCTGGCTTACAAGATTTCTGCTGAGAATTCTGCTGAGAGTATTAGTCTGATGAATTTACTTTTATAGGTAATATGACCATTTTCTCTACCTGCCTTTGTTTGTTTGTTTTTTTTCTTTACATCAGCCTTGGATAATCTAATGACTATGTGACTTGGGATAGTCATGTTGTACATTACCTTGCAGGAGTTCTATGGATTTCTTATGTCTTCATGTTGACCTCTCCAGCAAGACTGTGGAAATTTTCCTGAATTATATACTCAAATATGTTTTCAAAGTTGCTTACTTTATCTCCTTTCTCGGGAAAGCGAATAAGTAGTAAATGTTGTCACTTTACATTAACCAATATTTCTCAAAGGCTCTGTGTGTTTTTTAAAATCTTTTTTTTTTTTTTTTTTAACTTTTGTCTGACTGGGTTAATTTAAAGGACCAAACTTTGAGCATTGAAATTCTTTCTTCTGCTTGGTCTTGTCTGTTGTTAAGGCTTCCAACTGAATTTTTGAAGTTCTTATAGGAAAATTTTCAATTCTAGAAGTTCCGTTTGGTTCCATCTTAATATAGCTTAATATAGTTATGTTGCCTTTCAAATCTTGGATAATTTTTCTGGCTTCTTTGAGTTGAAATTCAACTTTCTCTTGAATGTTGTTGAGTTTCCTTGTCATCCATATTTTGAGTTCTATATCTGTCATTCCAGACATTTTATTCTGATTTAGATTCATTGCTTGGGAGCTAGTGGTATTATTTTGAGGTGATGAGAAACTCTGACATTCAGTTTTTATGCCAATTCCTTCTCATCTCAGGGAGCTGATGGTTCGGGGACTTTTTTTGTTTGTTTGTTTTAATTTCAGTGATACTTCTTTATTTTTTATTCTTTTTACTCTTAATGGCATGACTGTGATATTATGTTACATATAATCAGTTGGCTTTATTTTTGGGTGCTTTCAAGGTGCTGAGGCTCCATACAGGTTCCTTGGCTGCAGACAGACTCATCAGTGGCTTTCTCAGATATTTCTTACTGCTGAGATGTATTTTTATTTGGTGGTATATTTCAGGCTATAGTTTAGCAGATGGCACTTAAGAGTAAAAGCCAACAGATAGGGATGGTGGCCGAGGCAATGGAGAGCATAAAAAGTGTGTTCTCTCAGCATGTGTTCACCTTCATTGGGAGTTGGAGAGGCTAAAAAATCCTGAGAACTGATTTCTTCTTCTTTTCTTCTTCTTTTCTTTTTTTTTTTTTCTTTTTTTTTGAGACAGAGTTTCACTCTTATTGCCCAGGCTCGAGTGCAATGGCGCAGTCTCAGCTCACCACAACATTTGCCTCCTGGGTTCAAGCAATTCTCCTGCCTCAACCTCCTGAGTAGCTGGGATTACAGGCATGCGCGACCACACCTGGCTAACTTTGTATTTTTGGTAGAGACGGGGTTTCTCCATGTTGTTTAGGCTGGTCTCGAACTACTGACCTCAGATGATCCGCCTGCCTCAGCCTCCCAAAGTGCTGAGATTACAGGCGTGAGCCACTGAGCCCTGCTGTGAAGTGGTTTCTTTTAGCTCATACTCCTCAGGCCCTAACTGGAAGAGCCACTGCTGAGTCTACAACAGTGCACTGAAGAGGGGAATGGAGGCAAGAGATGGTCCCATTGCAGGGGTCATCCATCCTATATGCCTATTCCAGGGCTTTTATGGTGCTACATTCAATACCTGGCACCATGTTCACATTTTCTTTGACCCAAAGAGCTTTGGGAGGCTACACTCCCTCCTTCCTTAGGGGCAGACTGCCGTGAGGATTAGATTTCCAGGGGAGTGGTATCTGCCTCTCTCCCACTCCTTATCTGATTTCCTGTGAGATTGGATTTAAAATGACATCCTCTCCTCAGCCCTAGGTCTGGGAAAATACCTGCAGCTTTTCCCAGTGTCTTTCCCTCTGTCTGTCTCTCAGCCTCTCCCCAAGTTAGCTCCACAGCTTGAGAGAAAAGGGTTGTTCTCTCTTAGCCTGGGTTGCACAGATCCCCAGAAGAAAGGAGAGACATAGAGGGAGAGTATCTACCCCTCTCACGTAGTGGGGCTTCACTCAGATTCATCAGCCAAAAGCCATAACAGGGACAGCTTGCCTACCTTCTCCTCTCCAGGGTCTGGGTTGCCCTTGGCTATTCTGGTGAATTATTGTCTTTCTTCTTGAATTAAGTCTCAGAGTTGGTTTTTATGTGCTATTTTCCTGTTTCCACGTGGCTGAGACACACAAAAGCCTCTAATCCATTATCTTGGAAAAAAAAAAATCAAACTATATATTT
>NW_016814742.1:87019-91884 GCF_001698545.2 Rhinopithecus bieti | reverse complement strand
TTTTTTTTTTTTGAGACGGAGTCTCGCTCTGTGGCCCAAACTGGAGTGCAGTGGCCGGATCTCAGCTCACTGCGAGCTCTGCCTTTCGGGTTCACGCCATTCTCCTGCCTCAGCCTCCCAAGTAGCTGGGACTATAGGCGCTGGCCACCTCGCCCGGCTAGTTTTTTGTATTTTTTTAGTAGAGACGGGGTTTCACCGTGTTAGCCAGGATGGTTTCGATCTCCTGACCTTGTGATCCGCCCGTCTCGGCCTCCCAAAGTGCTGGGATTACAGGCTTGAGCCACCGCGCCTAGCCCAAACTATATATTTCTAAAGATTACACTATATTTGCTTTCTATAGTCTGAGACTGAACATTTCCAATTCATCACAAATATTCTTCCTTTACATATTTTATTTTTGAACCTCCCTTTATCTGCTATTTGCCTCACTCTCACTGTCTCTTCTTTGCATATAGGACAGGAGAGAAAGTGAAAGTGTTTGTTCACAACACCATCTTGATTAGATCTTAGTTTTTTCTGGATTAACTACTTTATAATTTGGCCAGAGTTATCAGCATGTCTATGACTCTAAAATATACATTTTTAGTTTCGATATTTTTCTTGTGCTTCAGATTTTGCTTATTTCATATTATTATTTAGATTTTTTTCCAGCTACATCTAAACTCAGCATAACCACAGCTAATCTCATCATTTCTTTCCCAAACTTGCTCCCCTTCAAAACAAAAGCACAAGTGTCAATAATGGCAACATATTATATCCATTTGTCCAATCCAGAAATCTAGTGTGAGCAACATCATTGATGCTTCCTCTCCATGACCCTCAGCTCTCACATTCAATCAATCCCAGGCCACTTTCATATGCTATCATATGTCTTCTGAATTATGGTAAGAACTTTCTAATTGGATTCCTTACTTCTTGTCTTGCTCACCACTGGTCTATTTTTCTAGAACAGTCAGAAAGGCTATTCTCAAATAACTTTATCAATTTAATATCCTACCTAATAGCTTTAAGGCATTTGTAATTCTCCAAGCCTAAATATCACCATGAAAAGCATTATTCGTTGCCTAACCAATGGCTATTTCTCCCTTTTTTTTTTTTTGCCAGCAGAGTCTGTCTTCCACTATATCCACAGACAATGCCAGATATCTCCTTTCTTAGATACACTTGTAGCTCAAGAGTATGCAAATAACTCAATCCTGGTGAACTGAGCCTGAGGTATGATCTGTTAGAGGGCTTCTCACAAACATTTACCTTCCTGACAGATAAGCAAATCTCTTTTATCCTGACAGATAAAAGAGATAAGCAAAATTATTGTGTAAGTTTCTTATTGCCCCTTCAATTTCTGTCATTACTTTTCTTTAATGTATTCAGAATATGGCAGCCATTTCAAAAAATATTTTAAAAGAAAATCTAATCCTGACATTCCTCTTCTTACGACACTATTTTGGCTTCCTAACTGACTCTAAATAGCAAAGTCCACACAGTGGCCTAAAAAACTTCTACATAATCTATACCCACACCATTCCTGTTCTCTTTTAAGTCTGTGATCTCATTCCCTACTATCTCTGCTCACCCTTTCTAGATCTGCTAACATAGCAGTGTTGGTGGCATAGATCAGTGTACTTTACTACCCTTTGGGGTTATCACAATTAGTTCAGATTGCTAACTAAAGCAATCCCTTACTGAGATAGCTCCTTTTACAAAACAATGCTTTGCTTTTACATTGTACCTTCTTTCTGTGGATCTCAGTGGGTTTTCTCATTTATCAGATAATCTTTATTCATAGAGGAAATGAGACTGAAAAAGTTGATTTCCTACAAAAGAATGATCTGAGGCTGAGAGCAGTTAATTGATCCAACTAAAATCATGTGCTTAGTCAAAAGCTGTCCCCAAAATCTTATTCATTTGACTCTACAACTTTCATCTTAGATTATAAAGTAGTCAATTTTTGAACACATGGTGTAACAGTTTGATTCTTACATAAAGACTTCTCAGATAATGGTAGAAGAAATATTGTTGTTATTTTTAAATCTTATTCCTACAAATACTACTCAATAACTAAATGCTAAAATTATTAAATACTATCACTACTACTAAATAAGTCTACCACATTTTTTGAGAAAGTAATATTATTTCTGAACGTGGTAAGTGAGATTGTATCAAACCAATGCTAGCAACATACAAAAAAAAACACTGAAGAATCCTAAGAGCTTCTCATGCAGTCAAAATCTGACGAGGTATGTAGGAGAGAAATACAGAGACATTAAAATAACACTAAACTCCTCTTGCTGTGGCATCTGCTGACTAAAAATGATTGCTGAGGGAACTGACAAGATGAGCAGAATCTCTAGACTGAACCATGCCAGACTGAAGAGAAAGAAATTGAGTATCACAACTGCTACGCCTGAGAGACCTTGAGAACAATGCAGTCCTAGGAGACTTGAAGAACTTGAAGTGAATCCCTTCTAGAGGAAGATAACAAGATCCAGAGCCTCTAATGTCCTTGCGGTTTACAGTTATTAAACCAGAACATTAAAATAACTGTGACTAAAATAATATAATAGAGGATGAGAGGTCAATATAATGGCAGGATGAGATGGAGAATTTAAGCAGAGAACGTAAATTTATAGAGAAAAATTAAACAAAAAATATGCTACTATAATTACTAGTCAGTATCAACTCATTCCTCTTACTGTACTTACTGTCTAAAAGATAAATGTTGAAAAAATAATACGAGAAAAGAAGGAAGAGAAAAGAAAACGTAGGAAAACAGAAAGATACAGAACATTTCTTACACCATTTCTAATTACTACCATAATTTCCGCAGCTTTCAGTCAGAAACAACTTAATGCTAAATTTATACTGTGGATTTTTACACTTGGAATAGACTCACTTTTCTATGACTTGTTAGAAAGGCTAGAAGATTAATGAGCTAATGTTGAGAAAGCATATCAAATGCAAAGTATACATTTTAGAGGCACTACAGATTTCATTAAAAATAAACAGAATTGTAGTAAAAGTAAGTGGAATACGTGCTGAGATGAAGTAGTGACAGTAACCTCATGGTTTCCAGCATCCCTAACTTTGGGAGAATTTACAGTTCTGAAAGTTAAAAATTCATTGGCAATACAAATAATTTGCATTTTATACTCTGAAAATGCTAATATTTGAAATATTTCATCACAGGGTTTTAAATTATAAACTAATTGAAGAATGAAGAGAACTATAAAAATCACTTACTCTATTTAAATAACATGTGGAGGAAAAAACAGAGCCTTGTAGCTTCTAGGCCTTCCTCAAATCACCATGTTTTATATCCTTTGGAAACTTAAGACTGCTTATACTTTTGTTGACCTTTCTAACGTATCTCCTCAATTTCCATATTTTAACAAATTGTCCAATATGAGCCATTAAGAAAAGAGAGGAAAGATGCACTCAAAAAATGGCCTGCAGAAGATTCCTTTGACCTAACAAATGGATATTAATTATATTCATTATACTAAATATTCTTAAGTTATTTAAAATAAATTTTCTAAAATAGTTATATAATCAAATGAAAATGGGTCATTGTGTCATATACCCAAGCAGAACTTATCATAGAAATAGGCAAAATGACATTTAATTATTCAAACAGAAATTAGGAAGAAAATGAAAGAATAGGAGCACTTCGTCCTTTTATATAGTTATCAGAATATTATATATACAGATATTTAAAACTTGAAAAATCACTTAATTCCAATATGAATCTAGTCATAATGTTCCAAGAATGTTTCCAAGTCATTTCATGTGTTAATCATAATAATTATTTTAATATTTTCATACATCTGAACATTCTAAGGTAAAAGAAGTTTATTAAAAGACTGTTCCGGTTGTACTTTGTCTCTTCTAAATTTAAAATATTGCTAGTTAATAATCATAATCAGTAAATCTTTTAAATCTCATAAAATTAACCACTTTCTAAGCTTTTCCTCAATTAGAGTTTTCCTTTATTTAGCAAATAGTTTTGAGAGTCTTCTATATTCCAGCAATGTTTTAGACACTGGAAATACAATAGTAAATAAGACAGGGAAGTCTCAGGAAGTTAATATTCTCTAAAGAAAAACAGACATATGAGAGGATGTGCATTTGGTTCGCAGCTACTTTAACTGTAACGGTCAGGGAAGCCTTGCAGAGGTGATGACCCATGAACAGAAATAAGGCTGGTAAGAAAGAGCCAAGCATGTGAGCGTGTGGTGGCGCAGCATCCCAACAGAGGACCAGCAAGTGCTACACCAAAGTGATCTTTAAATGTTTAGGCAATGGAAAAAAAGTCACTATGGTTGAAGCACAGAGCAATAGCTATTTAGAGAATAGATCACAGAAGAACTAGGAAGCAGCAAGACCATTTAGGGAACTATTGACGTAGTCCAGGAGCAGGGTCACGACGTATGAACCAGAGGGTAATAGCAGAGGTGCAGCAAAGTAGTTGGCATTCAGAGCAGATTTATTTGTTGACTTTTAAGTCTTTAATTAAATTCAGTCTCTGAATGTGTTTGCTTTTGATATTACATTTTTCAATCCTAATATATCCCTTCAATTAGTTTTATTCCTAATAAATATAATTTATTTGTTTTCATTTAATAACTAACAACAGTTAGCAGGTTGAACAAAAACTTATCTGGATGTTAATAATAAATCAGTAAGTCTGAGACTACTGATACTTAAACTTCTCAGACATTGTAATGGAACAGGAGGAAAGCAATAATTAAAAAACAATTTTCTTAAATATAAATTAAATATGGCAAGTTTGGCAGCTTTTCAAATATTAGAAGCTAATATGCCGAATAAATTCTTTGGTTTAAAATTTTTTTTTTTTTTTTTTTTTT
>NW_016814742.1:65224-85838 GCF_001698545.2 Rhinopithecus bieti | reverse complement strand
TTTTTTTTTTTTTTTTGATGACTCCATTCTATAACCATGCCTTACAGTTCAGAAGGGAGATAAGCTTCTCACTCAACTAAACACAAAATTTCAGAGGTTTTGAATTTTCTTCTAGCCAGCATTCAGTGTGACAGGGATGAGAAAATCAAAATAAATGAAATGGTTTGCAAGAAATGAAATGAAATGATTTGCCCAATATTACACAACAATATAAGATATGTGTGGAGACAGACCAGGTCCTATGTACCCCTTGATATTTGTTCATACTATTACTACATCATTCATTACACTAAGTATCTGATAATGGGCCCTGTCTCTTCATTAGAACAAAAGCTTCTGATTCAACTTGTTATCTGACCAATGCCAGAATATAGTGAGTATTTAATAAACAAATGTTTAATTATTTTTCCACTATATCAAGTGGAATAAGCTGCTTCAAAGTTCCCATCGTGCTCTCAGTTATCCCTTTTAGTCATTGTTTTCTCCATCTTTTAATCTTTTTTTCAAATTGTACTGTATTTCCATTGGCTGTAAGGTTGAAAGGAAGAAACAAAATATTGTTAATTTGTTTGGGGCCTTTCATCATCTTGGTGCATCAGCTGGAAAAGACCAAAAGCAAAAGTACTTGCCAAAATAGCTTATGTATTCCTGTCAATTTCTGCCTGCTGAAAACATACTTCTTTTACAGCAGCCAGCAATGAAACTATCTGGAGCCAAAAAGCAATGCCTCTGTCTTCCTTGCCAATTTGTATCATGTTGTGCCTTTGGAACCAAGAGCTAAGATATTTTATTCATCTCTTGTCACCAAAAGAAGCTTAACTGTTTTATGATGTTTTGCAATGCAGGTGATTGGTGGAGCTCAAAACAGAGCTGTTAAACATGATTTCACCATGAAAACTGGAAACATTACATTAATTTCTCTGAAGATGTACTGTTTTTGAAAGGAATGACTTACTTAGAACCCCCTGAAAGATTCTTGTAGACCTACTAATCAAGAAGAAAACAAGTAGGCAATATTAGTAGGTACATCTCAAACTAGACTATAGTTCTAATGTCCTAATTATCTAAGCCTGTGACGCTATCAATTATGTTACAATAAGCATGCATACATGACAAGTGTGTAGTAAGCAGGATTTTGAGCCTCAGAATGAAAGAGCTAAATTTAACATTGAAAAGGTACTTGATGCAAATGGCTTTAACAGTTATAAACCATCTTCTAGGACCACTTCCAATAACTATATTTAACTAAAAACTGTATGGCAGGGCTGCCATTTTTGCCAACCCAGTGTTTGCTGCCTGTGTGTACAATGTAATCCCCTTGGAGGTTGGCAATATGGTAGTCCTACTGCACAGAAGACAGGATTCAAATAACTTATCTTGAATATTTTGGCCTTAAAATATACAAACTCTCGCCGGCGCGATGGCTCACACCTGTAATCGCAGCACTTTGGGAGGCTGAGGCAGGCAGATCACGAGGTGAGGAGATCGAGACCATCCTGGCTAAGACGGTGAAACCCTGTCTCTACTAAAAATACACAAAATTAGCCGGGTGTGGTGGCGGGTGCCTGTAGTCCCAGCTACTCGGGAGGCTGAGGCAGGAGAATGGTGTGAACCCAGGAGGCAGAGCTTGCAGTGAGCCAAGATCACGCCACTGCAGTCCGGCCTGGGCAACAGAGCGAGACTCCATCTCAAAAAAAATAATAATAATTAAAATAAAAATAAATAAATAAATAAATAAAATATACAAACTCTCTCTCTCACTGACAGAACCAAGTATCCTATTTACATTTTCACCTAGAAGATATTAATAGTACTCGATATGCCATCTGTTTATAACCTTTCAAATATTTTCCTTAAAATTTTCTTATTTAAATAACTTTCTTTCTTTCTTTTTTTTTTTCTTTTTTAACAGAGTCTTGCTTTGTTGCCCAGGCTGGAGTGCAGTGGTGCGATCTCGGTTCACTGCAAGCTCCGCCTCACGGGTTCACACCATTCTCCTGCCTCAGCCTCCCGAGTAGCTGGGACTACAGGCATCCGCCACCATGCCCGGCTAATTTTTTTGTATTTTTAGTAGAGATGGGGTTTCACCGTGTTAACCAGGATGGTCTCCATCTCCTGACCTCGTGATCCTCCCCACTCAGCCTCCCAAAGTGCTGAGATTACAGGTGTGAGCCACCGGGCCCAGCCCCCCTTAAATGATTTTCAAATATTATTCAATACATTATTATTTTAGTAAAGGATCAATCAATAATGAATGCAAAATAATTGAGTCAGGATTTAAACGGCAGTTATAAAGTATGTCTTTAAATATTTCAAATAATAATTCACCCAAATATTTTAGAATTAATGTTTATTATACTTTACCATCCACACCATTAATTTTGCCCTTTTGTGAGTAGATTTAGCATTTTCAGATAAATAATTCTAAGGATAGACTCCAGAATATTCTATAGAAAGGAGTCCCTGACTTTAAACAAGTAAAATTGAAACAAAACCAATAAGCTTACATATAAAATCGAGAACATAATTCTAATGAATATTAAATCCTCTGAGACTACATGTTATGCTTTCTCTTAAAGCTATTAAGAACTAGTGAACTAGTACGTAAGTTCAAGTATTAACGTACTTTGTTTTGTTTTTTGAGTCTACAGAAAATATAGGTTACCTTTTCAGAGTCATGTAAAAGTTTACTCTAATTTACATAGAAATTGTCATAGAAAAAAAGACTCTATATTTCACTTAACGTACACTTTAGAAATGAAATTTTACATTTTTTCCTCTATGAATTTAAATTTTCCTAGAGTCTCTTACAATTTGATGAAATAGTAATATCAATTAATATCCAACTAAAAGCCAACATAAATATGGTTTTATTAATACATAGCATCTTACTGCATTATTCAATGCTTGTAATAAACCTGTTTATATATGGAGAAAAATGATTTGGATTAGTGGTTCTCAAAGTGTGGTCTCAGACACCAGCAACAGTATCACCTAGGGCCTCTAAGAAATACAAATTACTGGGACCCCCTTAAGACCTATTGAGTAGGAAACTCTGTGGTGGCCCTAGCAATGTCTTTTTAAGAAGAAGAAAGGCTCTGATTTGTAGTGTTTACCTATTTCTGTGATGCAAATATTCCCACTATGCCAATTTCAAGTTGCAAATGTAACACCACTGAATGCAGAGGGGGGAAGTGTTATGTAACACTGCCTTTGGGTGATTCGGATACACTCTACAGTTTGCAGATTACTAACTTGGACTATATGGAAGTGTATAAGAACACAAATTTGGACTTTAAACAGTTTTGATTTAAATAGTGTTTCTATCACTTACAGGATTACTAATTTGGTCTTGGTCAAATTATGCAACTTCTATATTCCTTAATTTTCCTGTCATAAACAGAGTCACTGAAAGTGTCTACCTCATGATATGAGAATCAAAAGAGTTAAATGGAGTAGAGTGGAGTTGCATCTCATACAGGGGTTAAGTGCCAAAGTCAAAATTTAAGGCATCATTGTCTGCAGAACAAAAGCACGCTACAAAATTCTTTTAGCATGTCAGTGTGTCTAACACAGACTACTTTCCCTCCATTATAGGAGAGATCTTCATTTCTTCAATTACACACCAGATACAGCTCTTAGCTTTTATTTACAAGCTATAGTATATGAAAATTACTTGTTTTTAACACTAGACTAACACAGAATAATACATAGTAATCATTTTGTGGGAAGTCCATGAAATGAGACTAATGAGGGTGCAGCCAATTCACATCTCACACTTGGCTCACTACAGGGCATACTAGAATTTACATTATTTTTGCTATTATTATAATGGCTGTTGTTGGGATTATGTTTGTTATTATTATTATTTATTTTTTCTTTCTTTTAGGGAGTATAGGGCAAACATTTTGAAATTCATTCAATTTAAATTCACTTAATTTAAATCCAGATATTAGGTTTTTTTTATACCAAAGTATTTGATGCAATTTAATTAATGCAATTGCATTACAATTCAAGTAATAGTAGGTCTTCCACAGGTAACTTGTTAATATTATTATTTTTGTTGGTAGATGTATCTTACTTAAAATCGAAAATGAACAGAGTCCCAGAAGTTTTTCAAAGTCCCCTCACACCCCGAAAAAAATGTAAAAACAGTAGAGATAAAAAGCATAACACATCATCTGGTTTCTTCCCACTCCTTGAGTAAAGTTAACACATTTCTTAAAAGTAGGCCAGTCCATTTTAGTTTTACTACTTTCCTACAAAGACTACATCTATCTTATAGTTCAAATTTTACCAAAATATCTCTCTTTCTATATTTTATCCCAATACTCTGAGCTGCATAATACCTTGTACCAAAATAAATAATTCCTCTTTACTCTGACATTTGCTCTATTCAAATACATGTATAAATTAACCTATTTCCCCTTCAACTTAGCTGTAAATATGTATTCGCTTTAATCTTTCTTGATAAGACAGCCCTCTAATCAATTTTTGTCCTCTCATTTCAGAGCTAAATTCAATACATGCTGTAATTTAACTCTTATGAGAAAGCTTACCATACAGAATGTAATGCATTTTAGTTAGAGTTGGAAGATTTAAAGGCACACTTAGAAAAAACACTCACTACTGTAAATGCATAATGGAGATTTACCTAAAAGACATTGATTTTATCTTGATATATATTCTGAAGCTCATTGATGTTTGAAAACTTTTAGCTCCTATGTACCTGAAAGCAATAATACATTTTTTTCTGGCCTCTTAAGAATTAATGAAGCTTCCAATATCCATCATCTGTGAGCAAAATAAATAAACCTCAGGTTTTTAAGTCTACTGTAATACCTGTCAGAGATATTGGTTATTTGGATGTTTCTTACTTGATCACTGGAGTTGATGATTCTCAAGAAACTGAGAGGCAGATACAACAAAAAAGCTCATGTAATGATTAACAGAACTTTACAAGGAGATTTTAATGCATTTCATCTTATATTGAGAGATAATTAGGAATGCTTATTGATACCTTACATTCCAGAACACCAAAAAAATAAAAATTATAGTATCCAGTGGCAAAGACTTCCTGACTCCTGTATGTTTTCAACCCTGAAGAGTGAGTCTGAGACCAGGCATCATTTACTACAAGCTGACTTAAAAGCCCTTGGGCCTTAAGGGAACATCAGAGGTAGCCCAGCAGTACCCCTCTGGCCTGGGGTGGTAGTGGCTACAGGGTAAACTCCTCTGCCTTTGGAAAGGGGAAAGAAGACTGGGAAGGAATGCCTGCTGTGGTTTGAGTGTTAGCTCAGCTGCGGTACCATAGAAAACCAAGGCAACTTCTAAGGTTTTTAACTCTAGTTCCTGACTCCCAGCATCTTTGGACCACCCAGGGCCCAGGGAACCTTACCACCCTGACAGGAAGAACACAGGCCTGACTGGTTTTGCCATTGCCACTGTTGTGTCACTGCCCAGGGCCTAGACCAAACATAGGTAGTAGACAGGGAGTGGTGATAGCATGCCTTGGACAAGATCCAGCACTGTGCTGGCTTCAAGTCTGACCCAGTGCAGTCATAGCTGTGGTGGCCATTGGCGTGCTTGTGTTATTCCATCCCCAGCTTTATGTTGCTCAAAACACAAAGAGAGACTTTGTTTTGTTCGGGAGAAAGTAAGGGAAGAGAAAAAGAGTCTCTGCCTAGTAATCCAGAGAATCCTCCCAGATAATGTTCAAGACCATAAATACCATACCTCTGTAAGTCAGCAAGAACCATAGTGTTACTGGGCTTCATGTAACCCCTAAAGCAGACACAGCTTAGATAAAAACACCCAAGTCCTTTCAAATCTCTGCAAAGCCTTCCCAAGAAAGATGAATACAAATAAGCTCAGACAGTGAAGACTAGTATATCTACTAGCATCGACACCATCCAGGAAAACATTACTTCACCAAGTGAACCAAATAAAGTCCCAGGGACCAATCCTGAAGAAACAGAGATATTTCTTTCAAATAAAGCCCCAGGGACCAATCCTTTCAGACAGAGGATTCACAATAGTTGTGTGGAGAAAATTTACATAAATTTAAGATAACACAGGGAAGGAATTCAGAATTCTATCAGATAAATTTAATGAAGAGATTGAAATAACTAAAAAAGAATCAAATAGAAATACTAGAGCTGAAAGCAATGCAACTGGCATGCTGAAGAATGTATCAGAGTTGTTTAATATCACAACTGATCAAGCAGAATTAGTGAGCTTAATGAAAGGCTACCTGAAAATACACACTTAGAAGAGACAAAAGAATAAAAATTAACGAAGCACACCTACAGAATCCAGAAAACAGCCTCAAAAGGGCAAATACAAGTGTAATTAGCCAGCCAGGTGCAGTGGCTCAGGCCTGTAATCCCAGCACTTTGGGAGGCTGACGCGGGCGGATCACGAGGACAGGAGATCAAGACCATCCTGGCTAACACAGTGAAACCCCGTCTCTATGAAAAATACAAAAAATTAGCCAGGCGAGGTGGTGGACACCTGTAGTCCCAGCTACTTGGAAGGTTGAGGCTGGAGAATGGCATGAACTCAGGAGGCGGAGCTTGCAGTGAGCCGAGATCGCACTCCTGCACTCTGGCCTGGGCAACAAAGTGAGACTCCGTCCCAAAAAAAAAAAAAATTTATTAGCCTTAAAGAGGTGGTAAAGAAAGAGATAGGGGTAGAAAGCTCATTAAGGGATAACAGAGAACTTCCCAAACCTAGAGAGAGACAGAGAGAGAGAGATCAATATCCAAGTACAAGAAGGTTACAGAACACCAAGTATTTTTAACACAAAGAAGACTACTTGAAGGTATTTAATAATCAAACTCCCAAAGGTCAAGGATAAAGAAAGAATCCTAAAAGCAATAAGAGGGAAAAAAACAAATAGCATACCAAGCAGCTTCAATATGTTTGGCAGCAGAGTTTTCAGTGGAAACCTTACTGGCCAGGAAGAGTGGCATGACATATATAAAGTACTAAAGAAAAAAAACAACAACAACACCTTTTACCCTATAATAGTATGTCCAGTGAAAATATCTTTCAAATACAAAGGAGAAATAAAGACCTTCCCAGATAAACAAATGCTGAGAGATTTCATCAACATCAGACCTGTCCTACAAGAAATGATAATGCCAGAAAGAAGGGAATATTAATGAGAAATAAGTAATCATGTGAAAGTACACAACTCACTGGTAATAGTAAATACACAATATATTATAACTGTGGTGTGTAAACTACTCTTATTCTAAGTTGAAAGGCTAACCTATAAGCCAATCAAAACAATAACTACAACAACTTTCAAGACATAGTAGAATAAGCTACAAATAGAAACAACAAAAAGTAAAAAATCAAGAGGACAAAGTTGAGTGAGTTTTATTAGTTTTCTTTTACTTATTTGCTATTATTTTTACATAGTATTAAGTTGTTAGGTTAAAATAATGGGTCATAAGATAGTATTTGCAAGTCTCATGGTGATCTCAAACCAAAAACATACAATGGATACACAAAAAATGAAAAACAAGAAATTAATCGTATCACCAGGAAATCATGTTCACTAGAGGAAGACAAGAATGAAAGAAAGAAGATAAGATGACGAAACAACCAGAAAATAAATAACAAAATAGCAGGAGTAACTCCATACTTACAAATAATAATAATGAGTATAAATGGACTAAACTCTCCAATCAAAAAACACAGACAGGGCTGGGCATAGTGGCTCATACCTGTAATCCCAGCATTTTGGGAGGTCAAGGTGGGCACATCACTTGAAGTCAGGAGTTCAGGATCAGTCTGGCCAACACAGTGAAACCCCATCTGTACTAAAAAAAAAAAAAAAAATGCAAAAAAAAAAAGTAGTAAGTATTCCATGGTGTATATGTGCCACATTTTCCTTATCCTGTCTATCATTGATGGGCATTTGGGTTGGTTCCAAGTCTTTGCTATTGTGACTAGTGCTACAATAAACATACGTGTGCATGTGTCTTTATGGTAGAATGATTTATAATCCTTTGGGTATATATATACCCGGTAATGGAATTGCTGGGTCAAATGGTATTTCTGGTTCTAGATCCTTGAGGAATCACTACACTGTCTTCCACAATGTTGAACCAAATTTTTCTACCATCAGCAGTGTAGAAGTGTTCGTATTTCTCCCCATCCTCTCCAGCATCTGTTGTCTCCTGACTTTTAATGATCGCCATTCAAACTGGTGTGAGACGGTATCTCATTGTGGTTTTGATTTGCATTTCTCTAATGACCAGTGATGATGAGCTTTTCTCATATGGTTTTTCGCAGCATATATGTCTTCTTTTGAGAAGTGTCTGTTCCTATCCTTCACCCACTTTTTGATGGGGTTGTTTTCTCTCGTAAAGTTGTTTAAGTTCCTTATAGATGTGGATATTAACCATTTGTCAGATGGATAGACTGCAAAATTTTCTCCCATTCTGGAGGCTGCCTGTTCACTCTAATGATAGTTTCTTTTGCTGTGAAGAAGCTCTTTAGTTTAATTAGATCCCATTTGTCAATTTTGGCTTTAGTTGCCATTGCTTTTGGTGTTTTAGTCATGAAGTCATTGCCATGACTATGACCTGAATGGTATTGCCTAGGTTTTCTTCTTGGGTTTTAAGGTTTTAGGTCTTTTATCTATCTTGAGTTAATTTTGTATAACGTGTAAGGAAGGGGTCCAGTTTCAGTTTTCTGCATGTGGTTAGCCAGTTTTCCCAAAACCATTTATTAAATANGATGGGGTTGTTTTTCTCTCGTAAAGTTGTTTAAGTTCCTTATAGATGTGGATATTAACCATTTGTCAGATGGATAGACTGCAAAAATTTTCTCCCATTCTGGAGGCTGCCTGTTCACTCTAATGATAGTTTCTTTTGCTGTGAAGAAGCTCTTTAGTTTAATTAGATCCCATTTGTCAATTTTGGCTTTAGTTGCCATTGCTTTTGGTGTTTTAGTCATGAAGTCATTGCCATGACTATGACCTGAATGGTATTGCCTAGGTTTTCTTCTTGGGTTTTAAGGTTTTAGGTCTTTTATCTATCTTGAGTTAATTTTGTATAACGTGTAAGGAAGGGGTCCAGTTTCAGTTTTCTGCATGTGGTTAGCCAGTTTTCCCAAAACCATTTATTAAATAGGGAATCCTTTCCCCATTGCTTGTTTCTTTCGGTTTTGTCAAAGAGCAGATGGTTGTAGATGTGTGGTGTTATTTCTGAGGCCTCTGTTATGGTCCACTGGTCTATATATCTGTTTTGGTACCAGTACCATGCTCTTCTAGTTACTGTAGCCTTGTAGTATAGTCTGAAGTCAGGTAGCATGATGCCTCCAGATTTGTTCTTTTTGCTTAGGATTGTCTTGGCTATATGGCCTATTTTTCTGTTCCATATGAAATTTAAGGTAGTTTCTTTCTAATTATGTGAAGAAAGTCAATGGTAGCTTGATGGGGATAGCATTTAATCTATAAATTACTTTGGGCAGTATAGGCCTTTTCACAATATTGATTCTTTCTATCCATGAGCATGTAATGTTTTCCTAGTTGTTTGTGTGAGCAGTGGTTTGTAGTTCTCCTTGAAGAGGTCCTTCACTTCCCTTATAAGTTGTATTCCTAGGTATTTTATTCTCTTTGTAGCAATTACGAATGGGAGTTCACTCATGATTTGGCTCTCTATTATTGGTGTATAGGAATGCTCATGATTTTTGCACATTGATTTTGTATCCTGAGACTTTGCTGAAGTTGCTTATCAGTGTAAGGAGATTTGGGGCTGAGATGATGGGGTTTTCTAAATATACAATCATCTCACTTGCAAATAGACAACTGAGCTTTCTCTCTTCCTATGCCCTCTCTCTCGACTCCTATTCAACATAGTATTAGATTTCTGGCCAGGGCAATCAGGCAAGATAAAGCAATTGAGGCACTTTTGAAAGTTTACTCTGGCTGGAGGCGGTGGCTCACGCCTGTAATCCCAGCACGTTGGTAGGCTGAGGTGGGCAGACAGGCAGATCACTTGAGGACAGGTGTTCAAGACCAGACTGTCAAACATGGCAAAACACTGTCTCTGCTTAAAAAGACAAAAATTAGCCAGGCATGGTGGAATGTGCCTGTAGTCCCAGCTACTCTGGAGGCTGAGGCAGGAGAATCACTTGAACCTGGGAGGCAGAGGTTATAGTGAGCCATGATTGTGCCATTGCACTCCAGCCTGGATGACCAGAGTGAGACACTGTCTCAAAAAAAAAAAAAAGAAAAAGTTATTCCACCAGTGAATTTGCAGATGAAGAAATAGTAAAGTCCTGGTATAGACAATGTCAATGTTCTTATATCTGACTCAGGTACAAAAGACTCATCAATCTTTCTAGGAAACATTTTATACATGGCCTAGGAGAAGGAAATTTCTAGTGTAACATGCAAAAATAAAAATGTAATATTCTAGAAATTAATAATTAATCTGGAGGAGCTGTGGTATTTTGAGTAGACTGGTAAAAATATTGATTTACTTTAGAATTTTGATTTAGAGAGAAATCATGTCACCAAATGTATATTAGCAGCATGCAGCACAGGTTAAAAAAGTACATAAACTAAGAAGCATAAATGATTTCATGTGTAGTTATTTCTATTTCTATTCAAAGTATTACCATATTTAATGCTTGTAAATAATATTTCTGTATAATGGCATAGAGAAGGAATTCTCTTTAGCTGTTTCATTTATTATTTTCCCACTTATAAAGACTATCATTTATTATTCCTGATCCTGTTTTTAATCGTGTACATTATTACTTATTATTAATAACACTTTTACTAATAGATTTTAATGTGAAGTAAATAATTGCTCTATTAATATAATCACAAGCTTATATACTTGTCATAAACTTAATCCTCAACTACTTTCATTAACTATTTATAGGATTTTAAATTGCATTTATTGGGTTTATTTTATATGCAAACTCTAATATTATAACTATATTTAAGTTTACAATAACTGTTTACAAGGCCCAAATTGCCATATTTTTTCCTAATCTTTGAAAATTTATTCTAATTATGTGATAATAACTATTCAGCGATAGGGTAATTATAGAGTAATTGCTATGTCATTACTGAGTAATAACATTGTAACACCATGAAATTACAGGGTAGATAAATACATGGCAAATTTTACATACTAAAGCACAGTACAGAAAATAAAATAATTATACTGCACTGCATTTCTACAGTACAGAAAATCAAATAATTATATTTCAAAGCATACAATAAATCACACTAATCTGTTTTCAGTATTTTATAAATTAAGAAAATTGCTTCAAAGCAAAACCTCTATTGCTTTTGGTTAAAGAAACTGGCTTAGTTTTGTGGTAAAGTTAATAATGGAAATAGAGTGTGTGATTAAGCATTTATGTTTTTCTTTAAATATCACTACTTATACTACCTTTTACACTCAATACACTTATTATACTACAAAAGTCAGCTTTCTCAGAAAAAAATTCCCACTGCTATTATTTTCATGTCGTTCTCTCACCAAAATGGACACTAAAATAGAGACAATTAGCTGTTAACATTTTAATTTGTATGCTAAATTTACATACACATTTTCACTTGTATGAAACAAACAAAAACAGTCTACTGTGGAAAAGCAGTTTCTCAACTTCAACTGCATATTCTTGCAAGGCTTTAATGTCATGAATGGCAACAGTATTCTAGGGAAAACTGTCCTAGATCAAAGAAGAATTATATTCATAACAAGTAAAATGATTCTAGATTAGATCCTGGGTCACAGAGAAAACATCTATAAAGGATATTATGAGGATAATTGTGAAAATGTGAATTTGAGTTCAAATATTAAGTAGAATTATTGCATTCATGTTAAGCTTTTGACTGTGCTACATTATATTGTTTTATATTGGAGAAAACATTTATTCATTGAGAATTTATGTTCTATCATTAACCACAATGTTCTACCCACTTCAGTTTAAAAAAAAAAAAACAAAAATCTGTGTCTATATATACACAGACACATACAAACACACACACACACAAAAGGAAGGGCTGAGGGGATAAGGAAGAAAGAGAAAGCAGGAACAGTAAAATGTGAACAAGAAGCACAAAGAGAAGTGGGGGGTGGAAGAGACAGTGTAAAAAGATAAAATTATATATAGACGATAAATACAAGGATGCTCATTGTAGTGTTCTGGTAACACCTTTTAGGTTTAATTTTTTTATATAAAATTTAAGGGGTATCTTCATTTACCTTTTAAGTGCATGAGAGCTTCACTCGGTTCAACCAACATATTCTGACTGAGTAGGAAATACTCAAAAGAATAATACAGGGTTTCTTTTTTCTTTGAGACGGAGTCTCTGTCTGTCGCCCAGGCTGGAATACAGTGGTGCGATCTCAGCTCACTGCAAGCTCCACCTCCCAGGTTCACGCCATTCTCCTGCCTCAGCCTCCAGAGTAGCTGGGACTACAGCCACCACGCCCGGCTAATTTTCTGTATTCTTAGTAGAGACAGTGTTTCACTATTTGTTAGCCAGGATGGTCTCGATCTCCTGACCTCGTAATCTGCCCACCTCGGCCTTCAAAAGTGCTGGGATTACAGGCGTGAGCCACCGCACCCGGCCAACACAGGGTTTCTTTCAGTCAGAAATAATAGTTTCCTGATTAGCATGGACATGTATAGAAATTACCATATTGTACAGATTCATAACGTGTTACTTATCTTGGGCTTGCAAATTGCTTATGAGTGACCCTAGAAAGGAACTGATATAGTCTGGACAATGACTTAATAAATCCTAGATTTGCATAAGAAGACAAAAAAGTGAGGAAACCCAGGGATTTTAAGTATAACTAAATGTCAGTGATAAATCAGAGGATGTTTAAACATATGTTATTCTTTACTTGGACTTCTTTCTTCATGTGTAGTAGTGCATCCTTTAATTTGATTGAAGTCCCTTACTGTTTTATATACTCCAAAATATTTCACTATGATTCTAGAACTCATCATGATCTTTCATCATCATATATGTTGATATATTCTCAAAATTATTCTCTAAGTATATTCAGATCTAGCTAAAAATAGCCATAACCTAAGGATATTGCTTTAGCTGCAGTCATTCATTCAAAGTGGCAGCTCTCACTGACCCCTTTCCATGGCCCACCATATCTTCAGACCTAAGTAAACTCATAGGTGAATTTCTCATTGCTGCTTCTAGGCTAGAGGATAGTAAACTTGCTCTAAAGAGCCAGAGAGTAAAGCTTAGGCTCTATAGCCGATATATGGTCTCTGTTGTGGCTGCTGTTGCTGCCTCCTTCATCTCTTGTTGTTATTGTTGTTGTTTGTTTGTTTGTCTGTTTTAAAATACACACACACACACACACACACACACACAGGACTTACTTTAATTGGCCACACAGGTCAAAGTCTGAATTTTCCCTGTAAGCTATAGTTTACTCAGCCTTGTTCTAGACTATAATTTTTTTTCTCCCTAAGAGAAAATTTATTTATTATCTTTAAAGTTACCATCTATTGTTCTCCCAGTTACAGGCCCTCATTCACTTTAGCATCTCACTCTCCATCCCTATTCCAGTAATTATTTCTGCAATTACAAATCCATACATAAGATAAATGATCCATTCATCAGCCTTGTCTCTCAGTTGCATATATATTTGTTTTTTTGACATCGCCTTCCCCAATAACTCAAAACTACACAACTTCCAAATCTCAGGCCCAGACATCTTACTCTTTTCACTGTCTTCAAAGTTTCCAACTCACCGCTTCTAGTAATTCCACCCAACAATTATTACACCACAGAAACCTACTTTATACTGACTCTATGAAATTTTTCTATTTCTTCCTCTCCTCACATTCTCACTTTTACTTCAGTTTATTGTTATAATCATTGCCTTACACACATCCACAATCCTTCTACCAACTGTACTCTTCTTCTTCATTGTATTCTACAAGCAAATCACAGCTATACTAAGACTCAGCACATGGCTTTTTCTGTAGCTGTAATGGGAACCAGCTAGGAAAAATACACAACTGAGCTGATTTACTAGTGATTTAAAATTCTTGGGTTTCCAGTGTCTCTCCTCAAATTGGCAATAACACCTCCTTCATCCTTACTCTCACCTTGGGATCTTACTTATCACATTATTGAAGCAATAAAGAAAAGAACACTCACAATTATCCCGTCACACATCTGCAACTCTGTCTGTACACTCTACCAACCATGCTGTTGTTTGATTGGAGTGTACTTACTCCCATTTCAGGGATGTACGCTGGGTCCCATCTCCTCTCACTTACTGATGGACTTCACATCCACAATTTTCTTCTTTTATTTTTTATTGTTTGTGTGTGTCTGTGTGTGTGTTTTGAGACTGAGTCTCACTGTCATCCAAGCTGGAGTGCAGTGGTGCAATCTTGGCTCAACGTAACCTCCACCTCCCGGGTTCAAGCGATTCTCTTGCCTCAGCCTCCTGAGTAGCTGGGATTACAGGCGTCTGCCACCATGCCTGGCTAAATTTTGTATTTTTTAGTAGAGACGGGGTTTCACCATATTGTCCAGGCTGGTCTCAAACTCCTGGCCTCAAATGATCTGCCTGACTCAGCCTCCCAAAGTGCAGGGATTACAGGTGTGAGCCACCGCACCCAGCCCATAATTTTCTGCTTCTGTTTTGTCTCATCAACTTCTCTTGCTATATTTGAATGTTACTATCTGGATAGAAACCTGCTGTATGATCTACAGTCTTAAAAAGAAAGAAAACCCATCCCCGATTCTATCTTTTTAACTACTATTCTACTTCAATGCAATCCCATGTAACAAAATTCAGAAGAAAGTTTCCTTAAGAAACTACCCTGTCTCTAGATCCTCTTTTCATTTCTGGAGACCCATTTCAATTTGGCTTTTATGGCAGCTTCCCCTGTTATTAAGTGTTTCTATTCATCCTGGAAAACAAAAAAAGTCAATTCCAAATTCACATTGTATTCAAATTCTCATCGGCATTTGACACAGTTGAGAAATTCCTCATAACTGTTTTTCTCACTCAGATTCCAATGCACCTAACTATTCTTCATTTTTTCCTACATCTTTGGGTGTTTCTTTCTAGTCTAATTTATAAACCTCCTCCTCTTCTTAACTTCAAAAAAAGGTTTTCTAGGGTTCAGATGTAGCATATTTTCTTCGTGAAATTTTTTTTTAAGTCTCTGGTTCATTGATTTTCAAGCAAACACTGTGTATACTGTGGAGCACAAGACTTTTTGAGGAATATAAAAATATGGATAGTTTCAAGAAACCCATTTATCCAATCTATATCCTTAATATGCACACTTTACTGAAAATAATCTGCCTGAGAATGTGCCCAGAGTGAGACATACTTTGCAAATCCTTTCCCAGTTCTCCTTAAGCAATAGACCTTCCTCCTTGTTACAGAAAAAAAAACAAGCAAAAGATATGCACACACATACTACATATATGTACACTCATATATACAAAAGATGTACATGCAATGCTAATTTTCTTTGACAAAAATTTTAGTGACTTGGTAGAAGGAAATGGCCATTCATGTTTCAAATATTTATCTTTCCTTCTACCTTATTCTACCCCTCATATCTCTATTGACATTAAAATAACCCCCTCCACTAACACACACACGGGAGAGAGAGAAAAAGAGAAATACATTTAAAACATCAACAAAAATTACCTGTACCTTGAAACAAATAGTATGTCAGTTTTATATCTCTGACAATGGCTCCCATGATTATAAATAAAATAACATTTTAGTACTTTTCAACTGAACACTAGCAAAATCAAATTATCAGAGCTGTGGCTAGTCTTTTTCCTAATTGTTACAGTACCATTCAAATCAAAGGGAAGGACTGGTTTCTAAATAATTCTGTATTCATTATCTGAAATATGTGTTTATATATTGCAAATAAAACATAATATAGAATTGACTTTCTAAAGAAAATAAATATTTCCAGACAAAATGAATACTTGAGAAGAGTTTTGAAGAAATAATATCTGAAATAGAAATCAGTTCTTGAAACAAACAAACAAAAAACCTTAAAGTTTGATAATAGAAACACCAGGTATTAAAGGTTGGTTATCCATCCAACCTCATATCAAATTTCTTACATCAGAATATATTACATGCAGTTGGTGATTATGTAAAAATCTCTACAGTGACCTCATTTATAAAATATTAAACGATGCTAATTTTACTACTATTTAATTTTGCTACCAGGCACCTATTTAGAAATATTTGATTTCTGTTACATTTTGGTACTCATTAAAAACATTTTTAAAAATGTAGTTCTTCAAACAAAAGGTCCCTATACAAGATGAAAATTATAAGGTCTACTCTTTATTCTTTGAAGGCTACTCACATAAATGTGGCATTCTAAATATTTATTAATTACTATTAAAATGTCATTACTAATATTCTTTTTAAAATAATTATAAAATTGATATGTGGACCCATTAAATTAATTAGATACCTTTTGAAAATAAAATAACTTTAAAAATCATAGCTATCCATGCTCTATTTTATCTTTAATAATCTTTATCATTATTTTTTCCTACATAGGCACATTTTTTTCAGTTTTCCCTTACTGTTGTATGTTTCATGCATTTCTAGACTCTTTTTTTATTTACTCAATGATAAACTGTTTATTACTTAAAAATAATTTACTAAGGACACATTTTCAATTGAGCAAGAAATCTTAGAAATGTGTTCACTTTAATAAACTATTTTTCATTCACAGTTACGTTCATCATCCACACATCATAGAGAATATCAGAAGGAACTTAATGTTTCTGATTAAAGGTCAATTCTCATAAAGCTTTTCTTTTGCATGCTGTATTTTCTTATTTGTGACTTACATATTTACTGATTATTTCAACTAAGATTTTATTCACTAACCAGTAATATGTACACATTTTCTCAATGTGTATGTATACACATCCATCCATATATTCATATCAATTTATATATATAAATTTTCTTTGTGTCAATAACTACTGCATATCATTTAGATAAGATATGAGATTTATTATCCTTTCAATCAGGGAGAAGTTTTACTTTTCAAGAATGATTACAAGAAAACTAATAATTTTATTACCAGTAGTTAGTAATTGCAACCACTCATTATTTTTGCAAGTCTACAATCAAATTTTGATTAGGTTATCTATGTTTAGTGAAAAAAATAGCCCCATTATATTGCAAATAATTATTATCATCTTTTCAGATTTTCAAAATGAAGTCATTGAATACAGAGAAAATACGTGAAACATTTTGGTGTTTCTTTGAAAGCATCACTTTTTCCTATTATTCAGAAAGAAGATAGGAGAGGCCATCATGGGAGTTGACATCCTCCACAACAAGGACCGAAAGGTTCCGCGCAAGGAGCCCAAGAGGCAGGATACCTACCTGAGGCTGTTGGTCAAGCTGTACAGGTTTCTGGCCAGACGAACTACACATTCAACTAGGTTGTGCTGAAGAGGTTGTTTATGAGTCGCACCAAGCAGCCACCTCTGTCCCTTTTCCGGATGATCCGGAAGATGAAGCTTCCTGGCCAGGAAAACACAACGACCGTGGTTGTGTGGTTGTGGGAACCCTGTGCGGGTTCCGGAGTTGCCCAAACTGCAGGTGTGTGCGCTGCGCGTGACCAGCCGGGCCCCCCGCGGCCCTAGACTGCCCCCGGGGCTGTGGCACCGCCCTGCTCGCCGGTCCTCCAAAGGCCTAAAAGTGTACCGGCCTTTTGGCAAGGCCCCGGAAACCCAGCCCCAAACCCTACGTCCGCTCCAAGGGCCGGAAGTTCGACCGTGCCAGAGGCCGACCGGCCAGCCAAGGCTACAAAAAGTAACCTGGGGCCGCGCGCGGTGGCTCACGCCTGTAATCCCAGCACTTTGGGAGGCCAAGGCGGGCGGATCACGAATGAGGTCAGGAGATTGAGACCATCCTGGCTAACACTGTGAAACCCTGTCTCTCCTAAAAATACAAAAGTTAGCCGGGCATGGTGGCGGGCGCCTGTAGTCCCAGCTACTCGGGAGGCTGAGGCGGGAGAATGGCCTGAACCCGGGAGGTGGAGGTTGCCGTGAGCCGTGATGGCGCCACTGCACTCCAGCCTGAGCGACAGAGCGAGACTCCCTCTCCAAACAAATAATAATAATAATAACCCTGGATCCTACCCTCTTATTGAAAAGATTTTGGATGCTGACAAAAAGAAAATAAAAAGGATACAGATTTGACCTAGTCGTATATTCCACAACAAGCAGTATGCAAAATACTGTAGGAATTAACAAAAAATCATTAAGACATAACCCCATCCTCTAAGAAATACAATGTTTGTATATATAGGGAAAGAAATACACTGTAATTATGTATAATTTAGATGTTGATCAATATTTAAGTAACACTTTATAGTACTTTTTGATCATTAAATTTTCAATTTCTTGTAAATTTTCAACAGAGTATCTGTTTCACATTCCTTACTTGGTGGATGTAGAATGAGATCCAATGATTCTTCACCATCACACAGCCGGTTATCAACATAGCTAAGCCAAAACGTAAGTCTCTTGATTCATAGGCAGAATGCTTTCATTTATACTGCTCTAAGATATAATTTAGCACCAAAAATCAATTGTAAATGCTATTGTTAATAATAATAAAAACTGATGAGTTAATGAAATTCTGTTCTCTAGCACAGTTATATGTTTTTTAATAAAACATATATAAAATATATATAGTAATAAAACAAAACCTTACCCTAACAGAAAGATTATGGCCATCCTTATTAGAATTTTTAAATAACGAAAGTCTTTCTGCAAAAGTAGGATATTCTAAAGAATGGAGACTACATCATATTCTGCATTTTATCCTCAGCACATGACAGTAAGAGGTAAATATTTATTAAAGACTACTGCACTTTTCTGTAAGCCAGATTCCTTAAAGTGTTCATATGCTTTCACCAAAAAATATAATTAGTCTGACACTCTAAAAGAAAATGTGCTAACTTAGTTATTTATGCAAAATATTTCTTCCATGAATTAGCAGAGTTAATGCTAAATATGTTTTGCTAACGGTAATTTAGAAGGGTGATTTTATCAATAGGTGAAATGGGTATGCTTGAGTCTTGTGATTTCATCTGCCTAATACTGATGTATGCTTGGAATTTCAACAACAAAGAATTACTCTTTGGATAAAAGATATCTACTTCTGCCCAAAGCAGCATAATAATCCATATCCATCATGTAAACCTCAAAGTTAGATATCAAATCAACTTGATTTTGATAATTAACCAAATCTATGTAAGAAAGTAACATACATTTTGGAGACCTTAATTCTGTTTGCTGCTCTTCTTGTACTAGCTGTTATCTTAAATTAGTAATTTCACATTTTGAGAGTTTCCATATAAAACATAAAACAACATATAAATCATATATAAAGAATTTTATAAAGAGCAGATGAAAATCATGATCTGTATAAAGCATAGTTGATCAATGATGGTAAAGGGATGTAAAAGGACAAATTGTGGCCATGTCAGATAAACTATTTTCCTTTAAGAAAAGGTTGAGGTCTATATTTGAGCAACTCATTGGTACACTTGGGGGTTGGAAAAAAAATGGCCTTGTGACATTAGACAATTTTTTTAAAATCTCTGAGCTACACCGTAAAAAGAAATACTTGTGACATTTAATTGTCATAATGCATGTAAGTAAACAGAACAAAATTGATACAGAGCTAGTAAATTGGTCTTCATTTTGTTTTAAATTTATTTTAGATCTACAAAGTGATAGTAATTTATAATTCAAATAAAAGTAGTACTCTGAGCTTGAAAATAATTTATCTTATTTTTCTGTCTCTCTACTGAACATGATGCACTGTATGTCATATCACTTAATGTGTTTGCATAGTATTGATCTAGTGAATTTTGATACTGACAATTATAAAACAAAATTTAAAAATAATTAGGTTTTCAGAAAATCAATCCTATTATAATTTTTGAAAACATTACAAAGTTTTCTTAAATATGTCAGCACTGTTATTTAAGTAAAAAGATAAAATAATTTGTATTATTAATATTTTACAGAAAACACAGAAACAGAATGTTGGAATGTACAATACATTCTTTTAAAAAGTCACATTTAGTTATTCAAATACAATTTGAGTTTATATGTGTGCTCCTATTTGCTCAACAGCAATATGAAATATTATATAAAGGAATTATGTAAAGAACAAATAATTTGGAGTCAGATAAAAAAGTTTTTAATTCTGTCTTATTTCATGCTGTGTGCACCTTGGATAAGTTACTTACCTTTAAAAAAAAATCATTCTAACTTGTAGAGTTAGGCGTACCAAATCCTTAAAATCTAAATTTTAGTTATGAGATACAAGTAATCAAAGAAAATATTCTGCACAGCACCTATCACAGAAGGGGCAATGATCACAAATATGATGATGATTATAATATAATATTCTTTTATAAAATATTACAAACTATGTTTTCCAATGTAAAAAGTAATGAACAATATACTTTTAAATATTCCGTATTTATATAGTCTTTAAACCTCAAAAATAACATTTTTGTTGCTTATTTTCTGAAAAAAAAAAAA
>NW_016814742.1:60068-62867 GCF_001698545.2 Rhinopithecus bieti | reverse complement strand
TTTTTTTTGAGACGAAGTCTGCCTCTGTCGCCCGGGCTGGCGTGCATTGGCGCGATCTCCGCTCACTGCAAGCTCCGCCTCCCGGGTTCACGCCATTCTCCTGCCTCAGCCTCCGGAGTATCTGGGACTACAGGCGCCCGCCACTACGCCCGGCTAATGTTTTATATTTTTAGTAAAGATGGGGTTTCACCATGTCAGCCAGAATGGTGTCGATCTCCTGACCTCGTGATCCACCCACCTCAGCTTCCCAAAGTGCTGGGATTACAGGCGTGAGCCACCGCGCCCAACCCTCTTATTTTCAAGTTACTAATCGTGACATTTGCAAATGATTTCTCAACAGTGATGGAAGCCAAAATATAGTGACATGATATCGTCGTTTGTGAAAAAGAAAATAACTGCCAATTCAGAATTCTATGCCAAAGTAAATTATGATTGAAGATATGATGTTGAAATAAAGACATTTTAGGAAAACAAAACAAATAATTTACTATCAGTAGAAGTAAAATAAGAGGGCCTCTTAGGAATATTCTTGAAAATAAAGGAAAATTATGCCAAATGGATTTTGGAAGTGTGCAAAGAATAAAATATAATGAAAACTTAAATAGTGGGATGAATTTAAGTAAACACTGACTTTATAAAATACTACTAATAATGCAGAAAAAAATTATAAATTATTAGATATATTTAGAAGTATACACTCTAAATGCTTTATTTTCCTTGAACAATTTCAGAATATCAATATTAGGCTTTGATAATTTGAATATTTGTTTTCATTTTCAAAATAGCTATTAAGTTTAAGAAGTTGTTACACTCAAAACTTTTAGAATGAAATATCATCTACCTGAATAGCAATATCAATCAGCTTTACCTCATTGATATTTACAGAATACTCCGTTCAACATTATTAGAATATACATGATTTTCAAAGCTCACATGGGATGTTAACCAAAACATCACATTTTGGACCATAAAACATATTGTAATAAATGTAAGTTAATAAAAATCTTATACAATATGTTCTCAGACCACAATGGAAATAAGCTAGAAATCAATACTAGAAAGATAACTAGAAAACCCTAAAGTACATGGAAATTAAACAACACACTTTTAAATGACACATGAATCAAATAAAATGTGTCAAAAATAAATTTCACAAATATTTTGAAGTAAATGAAAATGAAATACAACATATTAAGTTGATATAACAAAGTCCTTAGTAATATTTTCATAATATTAAGTCAATGTTATTAAAGTGAATAAATATCTGAAAACAGTGATCTAAGCCTGCATCTCAGGAAACTAAAGAAAGAGCAACTTTAACCTAAAGCTTGCAGAAGTAAAGAAGTGGTAAAAATAAAAGTGAAATCAATAAAACTGAAAAACTGTAACAATAGAGATAATCAGTAAAATTAAGAGGTAGTTCTTTGTAAAGATCATTAATGATGACAAACTTCTAGCCAAGTTAACCAAGGACAAAAGAGAGAAGACACAAATTGCTAATAACATAAATAAAAAAGGGTTATAATTACTGATGTTATGGACATTTAAAAAATAAAGGAATATTATGAACAACTCTTTTTTCACAAATTTGATAACTTAGACAAAAATAACCAATTCCTTGAAAGACACAAATTTCCAAAACTTACAGAAAGATAAAGAGATTGCCTGAATAGTCCTATATCTATTAAAGAAATTGAGTCAAAAAGTAATAACTTTCCACAAAAGAAAGCAACAAGCCCAGAAAATTTATTAGTGAATTCTACCAAACATTTAAGAAAGAAAAGATACAAATTTTCTACAATCTCTTCTAGAAAACAGAAATGGAGGAAACATTTCCTACATATCCTCAAGGATAGAATTATTCTAATACCACAACAGATAAAGACATTACAAGAAAGGCAAACAACAGACCATATCTCTCATGAGTGTAGATGCAAAATCCTCAATAAATGTTAGCATATCAAATCAAACAAAATATAAAAATAAAGTACAACCTAGTAGCATTTATCCAATTATAAACAGATAGGTCAATATTTGAAAATATGCTAAAATAATTACCTCTTTAGGAGAGGTAATATGAATGCATGCTTCTTAAATGTGAACTGTGCATGGTGACTTTCTTCCAAAGAATAAAGTGTGGAAAGGGGGGCGGGGGTGAAGTGTCACTTCAGAGTGTAGAAAGATAACAAGCAGTATCTCAGCAAGGTGATGAGGGTCATTATCAAGAATCATATATTATGTAGGTGAAAATGGCACTTTACCTCTGGAATCTTCTTTCCTCCAATTCACAACTTCTGTCTAATCATGAGAAAAACATCAGGTGAATTTTTTAGAGAGGGGTATCCTATAAAATATGTGCCAAGGTCATCAGAAACAAGGGAATTCTGAGAAACTGTCACAGGCAAGAGGAACCTAAAGGGAGATGAAAGCTAAATGTAACATAGTATTCTGGATGAGGTCCTGTAACAACAACAGATTACATAAAGAATCTGAACTATGGACTTCAGCTAATAACAATGTATCAAATATAGGCCCATAAGTTAATAAATAATTGTTTTTTTTTTTTTTTTTTTTTTTTTTTGAGACGGAGTCTCGCTCTGTCGCCCGGACTGGAGTGCAGTGGCCGGATCTCAGCTCACTGCAAGCTCCGCCTCCCGGGTTTACGCCATTCTCCTGCCTCAGCCTCCGGAGTAGCTGGGACTACAGGCGCCCGCCACCTCGCCCGGCTAATTTTTTGTATTTTTTAGTAGAGACGGGGTTTCACCATGTTAGCCAGGATGGTCTCGATCTCCTGACCTC
>NW_016814742.1:36127-59259 GCF_001698545.2 Rhinopithecus bieti | reverse complement strand
TTTTTTTTTTTTTTTTTTTTTTTTTTGCAAACCACACATCTGATAAGTGGCAAATACCCAAAATATATAAAGAACTCTTATAACTCAACAGTAGCAAAGCTAATACTCTGATTTTTAAAATGAGCTATCAACTTGGAAATACATTTCTCCAAAGAAAACATGAAAATGGGTAACACATATGAAAAAATATTCAATGATATTAATCATCAGAGAAATGTGAACCAAAACTATAATGAGATATCTTGTCAATCTGTGGGGATGGCTATTATCAATTTCAAAAAATGCAATATGTGTTGGGAAAGATGTGGAGAAATCGGAACCCTTGTACACTATTGGTGGGAATGCAAAATGCTGCAGCCACTATGGAAAACAGCATGGGCATTCCTCAAAAATTAAAAATGGAGCTACCCTATGATCCAGCAACCCCACTTCTAGGTATTTATTCAAAAGAACTGAAATCAGGATCTCAAAGTGATGCATGCATGTATAAGACGAAAGAATTGCTGAAAATTAGTGTGTAGTCAGAAAAAGAAGTGTAAATTAAGTAGAAATAAGAATGTGAAAAACATAAATTAATATAATTAAAGAATTACAATTTTAGATGATCATAAAAATAAGTGAAAATTATTTTTGAAAGCTTGATATGATTTGTAAATATCTATTATGAATGATCAGATAAAATGAGAAAAGTTACAAATAACCAATTCAGAAATGAAAAGAGAATATTGCTACATATACTTTACACATTCAAATGTTAATTAGAATATAATATGAACAATATTATTTAAATAAGGTGAAAACTTATGCATAATAGATAAATTATAGAAAAGTAAAACTTACCAAAACAGACACAAGAAATAACAAAGTATTAAAATAAGTCTAAATCCTTTCAAAATAAAAACATTCAGAAATCTAGAAATAGTAGAAAACCAATAAATACAGGGAAAAAGTTCTCAAAGAATTCAAAATCACAGTGATAGAACATTTCACACCTATTAAAATAAATGAAACAGGCCGGGAGTGGTGGCTCACGCCTGTAATCCCAACGCTGTGGGAGACCAAGGCGGGCAGATCACGAGATCAGGCGACCAAGACAATCCTGGCTAACACAGTGAAACCCGGTCTCTACTAAAAATACAAAAAATTAGTCAGGCTTGGTAGCTTATGCCGTCATCCCAGCTACTTGGGAGGTTGAGGCAGGAGAATGGCATAAACCTGGGAGGCGGAGCTTGCAGTGAACCTAGATCACACCACTGCACTCCAGCCTGGGTGACAGAGCGAGACTCCCATCTCAAAATAAATAAATAAATAAAAATAAAAATAAAATAAAATAAACTATGATGCCAAATGTGGACTGTGATGTATACAACCAGGAACACTCATCCATAACATTCATAGCTAGCGGGCCTAATTATTTTGGAAAATAGTTTGTCATTGTCTGGTAAAATTTAAGATACACTTAAATGATGCTATTCTAACTCAATTGCAATATGTTAACCCAACAGAAATGAATGTATTTTTATACCATCAAACATAAACAAATATAGTCTACACATACTATTTATAATAGTCACCAAAATAGAAACAACCCTAATGCCCATAAAAGATATAAGTAATAAATAAATTGTTGTATATTCGTCCATTGCAATACTGCACAGGTATAAAATGAACAACTACAAATACAAACAACCCAACAGATGGAACATAAAAGTTTGAAATAAAGAAACCAGGCAGAAGGGGATTTATAGTGTTTGATTTCATACACGTTAAGTTTAAAGGTAAGAAAGACAAAAAGAATGGTTTTGAGGATGAATAGTTAGGTTTTAGAGATGAATAGATGAAATGACACAGATTAATTAATGTAAAACTTGGGGAAATGGAGAAATGAGAGGTGACTGAGTAGGAGCATGGAGGGAGGCTTCTGAGGCTTCAACGTTCCTTCTGTTTTTCTTCTGTGTAGTGACAAGTATTTTCTTTATCATAATTTGTTAAGCTGTACATTTATATTTTATATAGTTTGCATTCGTCGTAGTTTATAAAAAATAAAGATTAATAAAAAATTACACCTTCTACAATTACACATCAATTGTGTTTGTGTCTGTGGTATGTTTCAAGCTGTCACAGGCAGTAGGTTGAATAAATAAATCAATAAATAATTTAACAATACATCATGAGATAAATTTCAACCACAATGGTTTTATTTCCAATAGCTTTATTATTATTATTATTATTATTATTATTATTATTATTATTATTTTGAAACGGAGTCTCACCCTGTCACCCAGGCTGGAGTCCAATGGCACGATCTTGGCTAACTGCAACCTCCGCCTCCCGGTTTCAAGAGATTCTGCTGCCTCAGCCGCCCGAGTAGCTGGGATTACAGGCACGCGCCACCAAGCCCAGCTAATTTTTGTATTTTTAGTAGAGACGGGGTTTCGCCATGTTGGCCAGGCTGGTCTTGAACTCCTGACCTCAGATGATTGACCCACCTCAGCCTCCCAAAGTGTTGGGATTGCAGGTGTGAGCCACGGCGCCTGCCCTTTCTGATAGCTTTTAAAGGGTGAATGAACAAATTGAATTCGAGTCATCGATGATGCATGTCCTCTCTTATCAGACATGTTCCTTTTCACTACCCAGAGAATGCTGTTCACGCTCATCAACTCCTGCCTCCTCAACAAGGTTCCTTTCCTCTGTGCTCTGATTTCAATTAATGGCAAAACACCATGTTCCTAAGCCTCAGTTACTTAAACACAGGCATTGTTTACTTCTCAGAGCTTAGTGTCCTTGTAGTGATAAAATGTACAAAGTAGCATTTGGTTTTCCTTCATATTGTCTATGGAATATTACTGCCCTTCTTTATACTCCAATAGCCATTGCTCAAGTTCTCATCACTTCTTATTTTCTACGATGGCCTCAATTACTGATTTTAAGCCCTCTGTACTGTGTATATAAATATTTCACATGCTGATGTAAACTTAACTTATTAATATTAATAATATTCATTAAGGTTTTATATGCCAATCTCTAAGCTAAATATTTTTATTCTTCATCTTATTGAATATTCATTTAGTCTTGATCATCCCAATGATGTTATTTTCTGTATTTTCAATGAAGAAAATAGGTAAATAAATATTAAGTAAATTGTCAAATTACACAGCTGGTAAATAAAGGGTTGGGACTAAATAGTGCATTTTCTCCTTGCTTACAAAGTAAGATATAATCAAATAATAAGTTCTCATGTGAGCAGCATTGTCAGGCATTCACAATTCTCTGCAATCTGCCTCCAGTCTATAATTTCAGCCTTATCTCCAACTGCCTCCATTCACGTAGACTCATTATTTACAATCCAAGTCACATCTTCCTGTGTGCTTTTGCAACAACTGTTCTTTTGACCTATGCATCTCATCTCAAGTCTCCAATTAAAACATCACCTCTCTGTCAAGGCCCTACATACATATATCCCCCTCCATGAAGCTTTCGCTAACCCATCAGTAAGAATTATCCCTCCTTGTACTGTCCTTCCATAGAACTCTACTAAGGCCTCTATGAATATTCTATTTAAATTTGTTTTATAATTTATGCACATATCATCACCTGTACTGTCAAAATGTAGTCTAAATGTCAAAAGCCATGATAATATATCCCTGCATGCTCCTCCTACCTCCTCCTACACCGTACACCCAGTCATTCTAACAAATAACAACCATTGGTTTCTTGATAATCCTCCCAGGCAGGTGTTTTACCTCTGGTCCTTACTTTGCTTTAAATGTACTCCACCAACCATCATCCTCTATTGCTATCTTCCCCACTCCTATGTGGATTTCTACTTCTACTTCAGTCAGGAATCCAGCTATTTGTCAGGGTAGCCTTCTTTTTCATCCCAAACCCCAGCACTTCCGCCTCTCCCCACCTTCACTTGCTGTATACTTGCTCAATAGTTTGCATTATTCCTTCATTGATTTTTATCACAACTTGTATCTATTACACAAATTTGTGAAATTGTTTCTGTCTTTCTTCGTCTCTAAACTGTAGCTGCATAAGAATAAAGACCACATTTTTTCCCTTTGTTTCTAATGGAATCCTCAGTGCCTAGCCCATGGCAGGAACATAATAATCAATACATTTATTTATTTATTTATTTATTTATTTTTGAATGGGCAGTTTCTTGTGGTTTATAGACAATATCATATTCAGTACTCCACTCAAATGTCAGGATTTTCAAATTGATTTTCATAATGAGAGGATCACACTGTGAAATTTCAGCTAAGGAATAAGAACAGAACCATTTCATTGTAGGTTTAAAACTCATTTGATCTCAGTTCCTTTCTAAGTAATGGAAAATAGTAGGCCTATCTAAATGGAATAGGGCTATCTATCTAAATGTTGTTATATAGAGGATAATCTCCATGCATCATGTTTTATTTATCATGTTTCAGATATAGTCTTTGTAGCAAGAAAACATAAAGTGTATGCATCATTCTGTTTCTTGTTTTATCCTTTTTTTTCCTTTTTTTTTTTTTTTTTTTTTTTTTTTTTTTTTTTTTTTTTGAGACGGAGTCTTGCTCTGTCGCCCAGGCTGGAATGCAGTGGTGTGATCTCGGCTCACTGCAAGCTCTGCCTCCTGGGTTCACACCATTCACCTGCCTCAGCTTCCTGAGTAGTTGATACTACAGGCATGTGCCACCATGCCTGGCTAATTTTTTGTATTTTTAGTAGAGATGGGTTTTCACCATGTTAGCCAGGCTGGTCTCGATCTCCTGACCCCATGATCCACCTGCCTCGGCCTCTCAAAGTACTGGGATTACAAGCGTGAGCCACCATGTCCGGCCTCTCCATAAATTTTTTATCTTCATTTCATATATTTGTGAATATCTGCACGTTTCTTTCCTGTCAGTTACTTAGCTGAATAATCTTTATTGCATGGTCATAATTTGAATACTTACCATGCCTAATTTACAGGCCCTGCACATAAGTTATAGAATTTGTTCCCCTGACACACTTATATCAATACCTTTTCTCCATCCTGGTTTTTCCATCTGTCTCTATCACCTGTCTTTTTCTTTTTTGCTCTTCGATCTTGTCTGCCAGCTGGTGTTTACCTAATGATTTTCAGTCTTTTCTGCCTTTCCAAATAATATATATGTCTCTTGGCTAGTAAATTGTCCAGCTGTGGATTTCTAAATAGCTGTAGCCTAGTCATGGGAATTTTAACCTGAGGCTCCAGAGTAAAACTTGGCAGTAGAACCATATACCCTTAGAATGTCCTTGGATACTGCTTAAGATACACTGGGGATCCTTGGACAGGGTTCTCTCTCACTATTCCAACTTCAGTGTGTGTGTGTGTGTGTGTGTGTGTGTGTGTGTGTGTGTGATCTTTTTTATTATATATTTATATATTTTGTATTATATATTTATCTGATAGCTCCCTTCTCAAATTAGATAAACTCTATGTAACTAGAGCCTGTGCCCTTTTGCCCATTTTCTCTCTTTTTGATTCTTAAGGAACTGTGAGTTTCCTGCACTGATATAAAGTGATCCAAACAACACTACATTAATTTCAGAATTGAATTTTACATTTTCAAAAAATATGATTAGCCATTGTAATGACTCCAGATCGTTCTGAGATTAAAAGTTACTAGAGTCTAAAGAATATGATGAGAAAATAAATGCATTCTTACCTTCTAGAAAAGCACCAACAATTAAAGCTTATGACCAGATCCTGCGTTTGAAACATAATCACAATTCCAGGAAAATGAAAGAAAATATGATGCAAATGTAAACTAACAAAAATTACATGTGGCTTCTAACACAATCAATCTCATAGTGAAGGAGTGTCAAAGACAGGAAGTTTGCCTTTTATGTAGATATTAAGCTAAAATACGGATTTGTGAGAAGTAATAATTACAATGTGGATGTAAAGAAAGATGGTTACTGTGCCTTTAAAATTGAGAAATAGTTGATTTGCACTGAGCAAGAAGGAATTACTAAGGGCTTTGAAAAAATAGGCAAATCTGGTAAAGTTTGTGTGTGTGTGTTTGTGTATCTTTTTTTCTCTCAAGCTCTTTTGTTTATATTGAATATAATCCTATCAAGATTTCTCTAGTTTTAACATCTAAGAAGCATATTTTCAAAAGCTGTTTACCACAAACTAGAAGCTAAACAGCATACTCAAAGAAATTTTCGTACCAATGTGGCCAATTTCACTTTCGATAAAAGGTAATGTTAACTTTAAGCATAACTACCCGTCAAATGTTGTTTTTATAATTTATTGAAATAGCTTAATATTCTAGACACAGATTTCTCTTTTCAGTCTTTTTAATTGCTATATTTTCGGTTGAACTGAAGTCAGCTGTGGCAATTAGCTTTATTTTATCTCTGGGTGTTGATATGATTATATCATATCCTACTTACTATTTACTGGAATAAGTTTCTTCCTAGCAATCAATATGTGACTTGTTACAATCATATTCTGTTATTATTAAGTTGCCTTAGAGCATAAATTAATGTTGTTTCTGAAAATCATATTTGCTTTTTCCAATTTTCTCTGAGAAAATAATTGCAAATATATAATTTTATAAATAATCTTGCAAATAAGATATTTCACCTAAAATTTAGTTAGAGCTTTTAAAATAATTTTGTTGTAGTTGTTTTTTTTGTTTTGTTTTTTGAGTCTAGCTTTTCAAAACAATAACTCATACTGGTATAACTTCTGTGTGTAACTTCTGGGTCTACCAAAAATACAAACAATTGTAATCTCATTTGCGTTGTTGCAGATAAAATATTTACTCTTAAGATTTTTGTCTTCACTGGGGCAAAGGGACAAGTCTAGAAATAGTTAGAGCCTATCTCACTCTGTCGCCCAGGCTGGAGTGCAGTGGGGCAATCTTGGCTCACTACAAGCTCTGCTTCATGGGTTCATGCCATTCTCCTGCCTCAGCCTCCCAAGTAGCTGGGACTACAGGCGCCCACCACCACACCGGGCTAATTTTTTGCATTTTAGTAGAGACGGTGTTTCCCCGTGTTAGCCAGGGTGGTCTCGATCTCCTGACCTCGTGATCCACCTGCCTTGGCCTCCAAAAGTGTTGGGATTACAGGCGTGAGCCACTGCACTCTGCCAATAAGACGGATTTCTAAAAAAAAATGGACTATCAACGAATAGCCAGCTGGCAGAAATTCTGGTTGCTCTGTGAGACACTGTCAAAGAGAAGAAGAAAGGGAATATTATACTGGTAAGAGATAGACAAGCGTTTAGGAGGGTTACCAGACATTTCTGATGTTGGAGATCTCTGACCAAGCATAGGTACTCAATGACTGAGTAATTCTGTGGATTAATTAATGTATCATAATGATGAAAGGGGGGATCTTAGTGTAGGAAGAAACTGGATACCAAACAGGGCTCCAGGAATAAGCAAAGATAAGACAAAACCAATTGGTTTCATAAATTAATTAATAAGTTAAGTTGGCTATGCAGCTATTATGAGACAGAATGTGGATGTCAATCTATATATTGTAACTGTAACTCCCAGGTCAGAATCATTTGTATCAGCTGTCCCTACTTAACAGTAATAATAATAGCATCAATAGTTAATGAAAATAAATATTTTAATAGACATTTTATATATTATGTGTGTAACTTCTATAGTGGCTTGGTAAAATACATAACATTAACTACATTTGAAAGATAGGAAATTTAGGATTAGAGAAGTTAAAATTAAATCCATGGCTATTACATTTCAGAGCCCAAGACTATTAACCACTGACACAAATATTCAATTAAGTATCTGGATTGGAACTTGAGTGTGAAAAAATGATTTGATTTTATATTTATTTGATATTTATAACACTTGATGTGTTATAAAATACAATTGTAATAGTAGTGTCTTTTGTCTTACTCTTCCCATGGCTTGAGAAGTACTTTACCTGGCTTTTAAAGACCAGCATCAAAGTCATCACTTCAGCCCCTGACATATAAAGAACCCAAGTAATCCACCCTTCCTGAGTTTTGTTAAGTATATTTCATTTGTAACACTTCTTGTCTAACTAAAATATCTTATTTATGAATTGTTTACTCATTATTTGTCTTCTTCAACTAAACGTAAGCTACAAGATTATGACATCTGTTAGTTCACTGTTTATGTCTTTATTACCAATCAGCAGCAAATGAGAGTCATTCAATAAATATTTGTGAAATCAGTAAAAGAAAGGACATGTAGATGTTTGTATTCTCCCAAATTCATATGTGAAAACTCTAGCCCCAAAAGGGTGGTATTAGGGAGTGTAGCCTTTGAAAGGTCATTAGATTTAGGTGAGGTCTTGAGAGTAGAGCCCTCATGAGAAAGAGTTCTAGTCTCTTTCTCTCCACTTTGTGAGAATCCAACAAAAGATGCCTATCTTCAAACCAAAAGAATGCCCTCACCAGACAACAGATCTACCTGCACCTTGATTTTGGATTTCCCAGCTTCCAGAACTGTGAGAAATAAATGTTTTATGTTTAATCAGGAAAGAAAGGAAAAGGAAAGGAGAAGAAAGGGAGAGAGAGAAAGAGAATGAAAGAATGAAAGAAAGGAGGGAGGGAGGGAAGGAAGAAAGGGGCAAAGGGAAAAGGGAGGGAGGGAGGGGAGAGAGAGAGAAAGGGAGGTATAGGAAGGCAAAACCAACAAACATAAATTTTACTCAGTACTATAACGCTAATTTTAAAATTGATAGCTTTCAATGTATGCAACTATAGAAAATGCAGGAAATCTTATACTTTGCTGGAAATGTAGATTGCTGGAACTGTTATTGTAAAATAATGAGAAAGTACAAATTAGAATTGTCTGTGTATGTATAACCTTTGACCTAATCATCGTTCTTTCTAGGAAACTTTCTACAGTAATTGAAAGAGTATAAATACATATATAAGCTATGCATCATAAAATTATATTTGTAATTTGTAAAATCTTAAAATTCAAAAGAAATGTAAATAAAGTAAATAATAATCAAATGGATCACAGTTGAATAAATTATATGAACTATTATGTAGCCATAAAAAAGAGCATCAAAATATACTATTTCTAGTATCCCATTTATTCTTAGTAATGTATGGTNCTCTTAAGATTTTTGTCTTCACTGGGGCAAAGGGACAAGTCTAGAAATAGTTAGAGCCTATCTCACTCTGTCGCCCAGGCTGGAGTGCAGTGGGGCAATCTTGGCTCACTACAAGCTCTGCTTCATGGGTTCATGCCATTCTCCTGCCTCAGCCTCCCAAGTAGCTGGGACTACAGGCGCCCACCACCACACCGGGCTAATTTTTTGCATTTTTAGTAGAGACGGTGTTTCCCCGTGTTAGCCAGGGTGGTCTCGATCTCCTGACCTCGTGATCCACCTGCCTTGGCCTCCAAAAGTGTTGGGATTACAGGCGTGAGCCACTGCACTCTGCCAATAAGACGGATTTCTAAAAAAAAATGGACTATCAACGAATAGCCAGCTGGCAGAAATTCTGGTTGCTCTGTGAGACACTGTCAAAGAGAAGAAGAAAGGGAATATTATACTGGTAAGAGATAGACAAGCGTTTAGGAGGGTTACCAGACATTTCTGATGTTGGAGATCTCTGACCAAGCATAGGTACTCAATGACTGAGTAATTCTGTGGATTAATTAATGTATCATAATGATGAAAGGGGGGATCTTAGTGTAGGAAGAAACTGGATACCAAACAGGGCTCCAGGAATAAGCAAAGATAAGACAAAACCAATTGGTTTCATAAATTAATTAATAAGTTAAGTTGGCTATGCAGCTATTATGAGACAGAATGTGGATGTCAATCTATATATTGTAACTGTAACTCCCAGGTCAGAATCATTTGTATCAGCTGTCCCTACTTAACAGTAATAATAATAGCATCAATAGTTAATGAAAATAAATATTTTAATAGACATTTTATATATTATGTGTGTAACTTCTATAGTGGCTTGGTAAAATACATAACATTAACTACATTTGAAAGATAGGAAATTTAGGATTAGAGAAGTTAAAAATTAAATCCATGGCTATTACATTTCAGAGCCCAAGACTATTAACCACTGACACAAATATTCAATTAAGTATCTGGATTGGAACTTGAGTGTGAAAAAATGATTTGATTTTTATATTTATTTGATATTTATAACACTTGATGTGTTATAAAAATACAATTGTAATAGTAGTGTCTTTTGTCTTACTCTTCCCATGGCTTGAGAAGTACTTTACCTGGCTTTTTAAAGACCAGCATCAAAGTCATCACTTCAGCCCCTGACATATAAAGAACCCAAGTAATCCACCCTTCCTGAGTTTTGTTAAGTATATTTCATTTGTAACACTTCTTGTCTAACTAAAATATCTTATTTATGAATTGTTTACTCATTATTTGTCTTCTTCAACTAAACGTAAGCTACAAGATTATGACATCTGTTAGTTCACTGTTTATGTCTTTATTACCAATCAGCAGCAAATGAGAGTCATTCAATAAATATTTGTGAAATCAGTAAAAAGAAAGGACATGTAGATGTTTGTATTCTCCCAAATTCATATGTGAAAACTCTAGCCCCAAAAAGGGTGGTATTAGGGAGTGTAGCCTTTGAAAGGTCATTAGATTTAGGTGAGGTCTTGAGAGTAGAGCCCTCATGAGAAAGAGTTCTAGTCTCTTTCTCTCCACTTTGTGAGAATCCAACAAAAAGATGCCTATCTTCAAACCAAAAAGAATGCCCTCACCAGACAACAGATCTACCTGCACCTTGATTTTGGATTTCCCAGCTTCCAGAACTGTGAGAAATAAATGTTTTATGTTTAATCAGGAAAGAAAGGAAAAGGAAAGGAGAAGAAAGGGAGAGAGAGAAAGAGAATGAAAGAATGAAAGAAAGGAGGGAGGGAGGGAAGGAAGAAAGGGGGCAAAGGGAAAAAGGGAGGGAGGGAGGGGAGAGAGAGAGAAAGGGAGGTATAGGAAGGCAAAACCAACAAACATAAATTTTTACTCAGTACTATAACGCTAATTTTTAAAATTGATAGCTTTCAATGTATGCAACTATAGAAAATGCAGGAAATCTTATACTTTGCTGGAAATGTAGATTGCTGGAACTGTTATTGTAAAAATAATGAGAAAGTACAAATTAGAATTGTCTGTGTATGTATAACCTTTGACCTAATCATCGTTCTTTCTAGGAAACTTTCTACAGTAATTGAAAGAGTATAAATACATATATAAGCTATGCATCATAAAAATTATATTTGTAATTTGTAAAATCTTAAAATTCAAAAGAAATGTAAATAAAGTAAATAATAATCAAATGGATCACAGTTGAATAAATTATATGAACTATTATGTAGCCATAAAAAAGAGCATCAAAATATACTATTTCTAGTATCCCATTTATTCTTAGTAATGTATGGTATGAATTAAAATTTATAAACTTTCATGAATAAAAAGACTGAAAAATGCAAAGATACTTTTGAACTTATAATGTTTTAATGTAATCTTAATTTCAAAAATCATATTTTTGGGGCAATCATTATAGGAGAAACATAAAAAATTAATTATGAAATTCATTAATACTAATAATATGAATGTGATATAATAACCAGAAAAAAAAATTAAAAGGAAGAAATATTATTTATTTTGACTGTGAATAGGGATACAGGATTAAGATTTGTCCTAACAATATTACATATTAAAAACTAGAATAACTTAAAAGAAGTGATACTGCCATAAAGTGAATATGAAGATCATGAGAACTAAATGAATAGACTTTAGACAAATAGCATTACATAAAATAATTTAAATGTTTAATAAACATTTCCTATATATTTTAAAGACAGAGTTATGTAATATATGATTATTGAAGAAATCTCCCTTATCAAAATTCTCATTTGATAAAATGATGAAACATAAAATAGCACTATTAAAATATAAAATATTTGAGCAATTATATCTCTGGAGGAAGCATGGTAAAATTTAAAACAATGAAATAAATTATGAAAAAAGTTTGAAGACATGTGAATGTCAAAAAAGCAACAATCATTATTAATTTTAAAAGATTTAAAAGGTAGAATAAAAGACATTTTAACAATAATGCAATATATACTAAAATAAAACAACCATATACAGTTTTATGCTTACAAATTAGCAAAGAAAAAAGCAAAATATTTAATGTCAATGTGCTAACTCTTGAATCATTGTGGAAAAGAAAATTATAACTAATTGGCAAAGCAATTGGGCTGCATACAACTTAGAGATTTGACCTATTGACTGTGTTACATAAACAGTAAATTAAGAAAATACTGTATCTCTAAAAATAAATCACCCAAATTGTGTTTTAAAGACTAATTTATGATAAAAAAGAAAACTCCATAAGTAAATTATCATATAGGAATATACTTAAACATAATTGAGCCACACACCATAATTTCTAAGGAATAAATGTGTTTACAGTTGTCCCCCTTTATCTGAAGTTTCCCTTTTCGCTTTTTTAGTTACTCATGGTCAACCACAGCCTGAAAATATTAAAGAAAAAATCCCATATATAAAAAATTCATGTGTACAATTGTGCATTCTTCTGAGAATTGTTATAATTGTTTTATTGTTATTGTTCAATCTTTATTGTGCTTAACTTATGAATTAAACTTCATCATTGGTATGTTTGTATTTTTTTGTAATAAAAAAACTTAAATTTACTCGTGATAATTTGAAGAGTGTCTTATTATTTGAAAGATATTCAATTCTAAGTGTGCATAATGAAGAAATACACTTTTTACAAATTCAGCCATAGTGGTCATTATTCCTCTTTATAGTACCTCTATTCCTTCTTCAGTCAGTGGCAGAATGACCTTTTATAATTAAAACATTATAATCTGTACTTCTCCTCTTCTTTTAAATTTAAGTTTTAAATTGGCATACAATAATAACTGTATATACCTATTAACAGGATATATAGTGACATTTTGACACATATAATCTATAGTGATCAGATCGGGGTAATCGGTATCAGCATATCCATCATCCTAAACATTTATTTTTTTTTCTGTTGGGAAAATTCACAATGCTCCTTCTAGCCATTTGAAACTACATAATGTCTTATTGTTAATTATAGTCATCCTACACTGGTATTGACAGTAGAATTTATTTCTCCTATCTAGCTGTCATTTCTTCCCCCTACTCTTCTCAGCCTCTAGTATCCTCTGTTCTACCAAAAGAACATAGTATATAGAGGGTTTGGCACTATCAGCAGTTTCAGGCATCCACTGGGGTTCTCAGAGCGTATTCCCCATGGCTAAGAGGGGACTACTGTATAATGTTTTTAAAAATAAAATAGGACTTAGAATTTTAAATAGAGTGTGATGAAATGAAACTCCAGGATTGTAGGAAAATGTTAACATGGTTATCTAGGAAACGTGGAATTATTATATATGTTTTTTTTTCTTTTTTTTATCCTTTTCTGTGTTTTCCAGATGAATTGGGAGTATGACTAGTAGAGAAAAAAATTATATTAATTTTTCTAAATTTTCTAAGAGAATTCTTAATTTTAAGAGAATTTTTAGATAACATTTCCAGTCAGGATTATTATGTTTTACCCTCAGGAGCACCTTTTTATTTTGTGAGCACGGTATGCCATTCTATATGGAGAGGTTTCTGCCATAAATGTATTACAAGAAGTTCACTAATAATATCTTGTACCCTAAAAACCTAATCTTCAAAGTTGATGGTTTTGGCAAATGATTATAGCTTATGTCATTAGGATTGGGCAGATACAATATGCTACTCCTTCTGTTAGAATTTTTTGCGTGATTGTTTATCTTTATCACTACAAGCAAGGTTGAGAAACATTGGCATCTGTTTTCTGAATCCCTGCCAATAGAAACTAGTATTTCATATTTGGTTCTGACTAATGTTCTTGTCACTTGGATTCATAGATTTTTTTTTTTTTTAAACAGGTGAGTATTCTGGAACTCCTTTAGGAAACTAAGTATAATAACATGAATTAATACACCTAATTGTGATTGTGTTCTTCAGGGCAAACATGTCTTTGTTCCCTCTTTTTTTTTTTTGTATTTTTTTTTTTGGTCTCTGTTCCATGCTTCAGTTATACTTTAGAATATTATAATTGTAGGCCGGGCACGGTGGCTCAAGCCTGTAATCCCAGCACTTTGGGAGGCCGAGATGGGCGGATCACGAGGTCAGAAGATCGAGACCACCCTGGCTAACACAGTGAAACCCCATCTCTACTAAAAAATACAAAAAACTAGCCGGGCGTGGTGGCGGGCGCCTGTAGTCCTAGCTACTCGGGAGGCTGAGGCAGGAGAATGGCGTGAACCCGGGAGGCGGAGCTTGCAGTGAGCTGAGATCCGGCCACTGCAATCCAGCCTGGGGCCACAGAACAAGACTCTGTCTCAAAAAAAAAAAAAAAAAAAAAAAAAAAGAATATTATGATTGTAAAGAAGAAATAAAAAACAGGGGTGCACTATACCCAATGACAATAATATGATTCTCTGCTTCTGTGGGTTATCTAACTGTATATATGAAGTCACAACTCAAAAACACCTACCACATCTTGGGACCTCAAAAAATTTTCTACAAAATATGTTATGAAAAACAAAAAGTGAGAAAGACTGTTTCCCAGAGTTTAAGAGTATAGTGATTGATGGAAAATGGTTTTGAAGAGTTCAGAAATTAAGGCAGTGAAAGACTAGAAGTAATCAATGGAGTGTTTTAAGGATGATGTATGTAAAGGTTATTTAGAAAAGGGAGGTGGATGCTAGAATGACCAATAGTCATGAGATAAAGCAGTTTTATCTACATTAAATTAGAAGTTAAGTGTTTTGTGTGTGTGTGTGTGTGTTTTTTCCCCAGGTGCTTTAAAGATATAATCCATTCAGCCTTGGAAAACAAATTTTAAGTTATGCAAAGTATTTTTATTTTATTTCTAATACTAAAGATTTTACATTCACAAATAAAATTTTAGATATAAACGCTTCTCAGAATATGATGAAATGTGAATTTTTAAGTTGACTACTTACCTCTTCCCTACCCCAGTTAAAAAAACTAAATCATGCTCTGGCTTGCTCACTTTCATATCTGTAGAAATACCTTTCCCGATATAAGGGGTGTCACAAGTAATAATTTTACAGACCAGGGAAGAGATGTAAAATGAAATTGAGTTGAAATAACAATTTGACATAATCACAATAGCTGCTATTTGAGGAAGGAAAAGAAAAACCTTAACTATGTATAAAAAAAGTATCTTTCAAAAAATAGACCACAATCTTCATGTATTAAAAACAAAAACAACAACAAAACAAACAAACCAAAAAAACAACTCTTTAGAATAGGGCCCAGGGGAATTTATACAGATATTTCCTGAGGGTAAGACTTGATCAAAGCCTGGAGGAAATTAGCACTAGAATTGTCTTCTAAATAAACTCCCGGTTCTAGAACTTAACCATTTTAACTTCCAGAAGTCACGGAGAAATTTGAATGACAATATAAATAATGACATAAGAAGCAAGGCTGCTGTGCTATGTTGCTATTAGATTTTATTTAACTGGGGGATATAAAACCTAACAAACAAATACTTTATTAGAAACTTTATTGATATTTACACTGGCTACCTGAAGAAAGAGATTGAAATTTTGTAAGGTAACAATTCAAAATATTTAATCTCATGTTTCTTAGGAAGACAGTAATAGCTGCATAAAAGTGAGAAAATTTTGAACAAACTATTTACTTTTGACTATTTACTTCTGTTTCTTAGAATTTTCTCTATTCCCTAGTCGAATATTATACAATGAACCCTATAGAAAACTAAGTTAATGAAATTTAATCATATAGCAGTGTTGAGAATTACTATAGCAGTATGGCTTTCAGTTTAAGGGCAAGAGGAAATTTACTGTCAAAGAAACCTAAAGAAAATCAATGTTTACACATTGCAGAAAATGCTTTTGCAGATTGCTTAGAAAAAATTCTTCACATGAGTGCAGTCTAATTTATTTAATGATAATTTTTATTACAAATGAGGTCATTTATTATTCTGCTGAACATATTTGCATGAAATATTAAGATTAAATGGTCATGTCAGATGAAGAGGTAAGTCAGGACGAGAGGGCTTAATGTGAAAAATTTTTTTAAAAAATGTGTTTATGGAATGCACAAAAGCCTTTACTCCTGAGTCCTTACATCTGGAAGTTTATCCTTCAAAGCCAAAGAAAGACAAAAGGACAAAGAGCTACCACATACTAGTGTGATCTTTCCTTGTGCATTTTAATCTTTTCAAGCAGGGTTCAAAAATTTAAGGGTTTCAAAACATGCTAAGGACTTAAAACTTCGAGAACTGTTACATAAACAAGTGGTAAAGGCATAGACTCAGAGAAATTCAGAAAGCAGCATCAAAAACACTGTTATTATCTACAAAATAAAATACAGTGCTTCTTTTGAAGGATTTCACTGAATGAGAGAGTCCAGATTTTGGAGGAAACCAGATATGTAATCAGGTAATTGGTCACAGAAATGTAAAAATAATAATAATAATAAAAATCCTAACAATAGCAAAGGAAATTGTATTATAGTCAAAGAAATACAAAATACAAGGAATTCAGCCATCAAAAGCCACACACACAGACACAGACACACACATACACAGACACACACACATGATCTGGGATAATAACGTGGAAATAAGAACTTCCTGTTTCATACACCAGTCTAGAGTTAACTTGAATTATATTAATTAACTTTATCAATGAGCTTTGTAATACAGTACCTGTCCTGAATTTCAATTATTACGTGGAGTGCTGAGGAGAGATAGTATACCAACTGAGAGACATTCCGTGATACTAATTAACAGGGGAAGTAAGTGTAGAATGCAAATACATGAAAATCACAGCTAACAAAATAATTCTTATTTTTACTCCCACATAACTACAGAAAGATTTTGTGTTTGCTGAAATTTAAAATGAATTTTGACGTCATTTCATAATGAGTGTAATTAAAACATCTCATTTCTGTGAGTATGGGGGATCTAAATGAAAAAAAGATGAATGTGAAGTACTTTATAAGAAGATATTCCTATCCGAATTTAGAACATGAACCATATGATGCTTTAAAAAAGGGTTCGAGGTCTGGTGATAAGTCTTGTTTTCACGTATTTTTCTTTCATTCTCATTCTCCTAACTCTTTTAACTTCCTTCCATTTCTTGATTTTCTGTTTTTTCTTTTTTGTATTAACTTCTCTCTTCTTTCCACTACCATTTAATTCAGAATGATTACAATTATTAATTGCATTCATCAAATAGCACTCCAATGAGTGTCATGCCCATAAAATGAGCATGTTGACATTTATATAAATCAATTAATAAACTAGAACCCAAAATGACTTAATGACTGAATCCGTATCTATTCACAAACTATTTTATTAAAAACAGTCAAAATAAATTAAACTTCTCTCTTTGTCTTTTCTAAACCAATATATGTATGTTAACAATAATTTTTCCCCCAGTGAAGCCTTAACAATTAAAATATAAAATTTCCCCAAAACGACCAAAGTATTACAGATGTATCAGAAAAATTAGCCACCCTAATGGGAAGATGCATACCATTTAGTCCTAAAGTCTCTTTAGCCTTTCAAAATGTTATTATTAATTACCACTTCTGTATTAGTCCTATCTCACACTGCTATAAAGAACTACCTGAGACTGGGTAATTTAGGAAGAAAAGAGGCTTAATTAACTCACAGTTCAGGAGTCTTAACAGGAAGCATGGCTGGGAGGCCTTGGGAACCTCAATCATGGTGGAAGGCGAAAGGAAAGGAAGCATATCTTAACCATGGTGGAGCAGAAGAGAGAGTGAAGGGGGAAGTGCTACACACTTTTAAACCCTCAGATCTGGTGACAACTCACTATCACGAAGACAGCAAGGGCAGAATCTACCCCCATGATCCAATCACCTTTCTTCAGGTCCCTTTCCCAACATTGGGAATTACAATTCAACATGAGATTTATGTGGGGACATAGAGCCAAACAATATCAACTTCCCATAGCTATCTTCTTTTTCTTTTCTTTTCTTTTTTTTTTTTGAGACGGAATCTCACTCTGTTGCCCAGGTTGGAGTGCAGTGGTGCAATCTCAGCTCACTGCAAGCTCAGCCTCCTAGGTTCACGCCATTCTCCTGCCTCAGCCGCCCGAATAACTGGGACCACAGGCGCTCACCACCATGCCCAGCTAATTTTTTGTATTTTTAGTAGAGACGGGGTTTCACTGTGTTAGCCAAGATGGTCTTCATCTCCTAACCTCATGATCCACCCACCTCTGCCTCCCAAAGAGATAGCTCCTTTTCTATCATGAATATTTTCTATTGCTGTGTCTCAATGATGTCACCCCACGCTGAAGCTTCAAAAAACAAAAACAAAAAAAAAGCCAGGCAGAATATTCCCTGGAAAGGATTTAATTGTGTTTCTACAAAATTTAAAGGTTGAAGTCCTAACCCCCAGTACCTTAGAATATGTTCTTATTTGGAAACAGGGTTGTGGCAGATGTAATTACTTAAGGAGAGGTCATATTAGAGTAGAGTGGATCCCTAATCCAATATGATCAATGTCATTATAAAAGGAGAAAATTGGTAGTTAGATGCATTCACAGGATGAATGCTATTTAAAGATGAAGGCAGAGATACAATGTAAGGAATGCCAAAGATTGCCAGCAAACCACAAGAATCTCTGAAAGGAGGATGAAACAGGTTATCTCCTAAAGCCCTCAGAAGTAACCAGTTCTGGTGAAACCTTAATTTTGGACTTCCACCCTCTAGAATTGTGAGAAAATATATTTTTATTATGTAAGCCACTCAGTGGTACTTTGTTAAAGCAGCCCAGGAAACTAATAAGCTTTTCGTTCCCTATTTATTTCTTGGGCTTAAATTCCCAGAGTCCAGATAAAATTGTGATTTCATCACAATAGTAACTGTAATTCATTGTTGCTCCAATATAAAGGTTAAATGTAACTTCATTGGTGTAGCAAAAACAATGCCATGTGAAATGCTAGTATTGAATATCATACTCTTTAGAGAAAACTCAGTAATAGCTAGCTCTTGTTGCCACCTACACATTGATATTTGTGGTCTTTCTCTCTTCTCTATCTCTGTAGCATTCACACACACACACACACATACAATAATTTTATACAAGAAATAAAGCAGTTACTTTGAGAGTTGTGAGGCTTCTTACACAGGATGAAGTGAACTCTATCCCAGGCACAAAATCACAAAAGCTAACAAACTAAACCAAAGCACAGGTCTGCAAGGCTGCAAGCTTTATACAATACTAAGCTGAGTCTTCAAGTAATCCATTAAGTGGCAACGGTTGCTGGACGCTGTCATTTCATTGCTTAACATATGTAATTATAAGAAAACAAATTATAGCTATAAAATGAGACAAGCAGAGAGCTTTTATATGGCTAAAAGTGCAGTTCACTCATAAATGAAAGGAAATATTATATTACCCAAGGTATAGAGGAGAATCATTTATTGCCTCTTCTACTGGAATAATTTATCATCTCTATGTTGTATGTATTGATTCTATGTAAGACAAAAGAAAATGATATAAATACTTCTTAATATTTTATTTTCCTCAAAACATAGATCCACAGTTATTGCAGGATCTGGCCAGCAGCCCACAATGCAGCGGGGCTCTTTCTTTGTTCCCAGGTGGATCTGCAGGTCGGGAAATTGTAATAGACACAGACAAGACAGTGAAAGCTGGGTCCAGGGGGGTCACTGCCTTCTAGTGACCGCGGTGCCACCAATGCGCTGGATATACCAGCATTTATTATTAAGTTGAGTGAGGGCAGGGGTAGGTTAGTGAGGGATTTAGGGTCATTTGATTATGAGGTGAGATGGTCACATGGGGATGAAGTAATTCTTTAATGTAACATCTAAATGCAGAAGTACAGTATACAGAGATAAGAATTTACAATATAATGTGTGCATCAGTAATTTCTAACAGAGCCTTAAAACAGAAACACAGTCTTTCCATAACCTGTAATTAGCAAGATATTAATCAGTACTAACAGTTGCAGCAAAAGCTGGTTACAAACAATCCATAGAAACAGGACGTGAAGCTAGACAACTAGTTAGACCAGAAATTCTCAGAAGGGAGTACGCCTTAACCCTAAAGAGGCCTAGAAGAGCCATGGCAAGATGAGGGCATTTATAGCCCTATCTCATCCATATGGACAGGCGCCCCTCATGTGTCCATTTATAGGCTCTCCACAAGGGACGCATTCAATTCCCAGAGCTATGCACATCTGCTTTTCTGGGGTAGGAATCTTGGTGATGTGAAACCTCCCTGACTCCACATCCGTTCATAGGCTCTCTAAAGGGGGAAGCACATCACGCACTGTTGACTCATTCTGGCAGTCCAACTTGGCATTGTCTACACAATCCTGCATGCAATTTTGTATTTACGATAATTAGGAGCATTTCATCTTTTACTCAGTAGCAGTAGTTTCAGGGGGTCTCCCTACACACAGTCTATTCATAATTGCAATGGCCCAAAGGCAATTGAAACCTTTTCATTCATCTCAATAATATTTTAAACTTATTATTGGTGTTTCCATAGCATCATTCTCCTCTAAGGAGATTAGGCCGTTTTTGCAAGGTTCAATACCAGATTTGTTCTTGTGATAATGCTGGATTGTGTAAAAACAATGTACTTTTTAAAAAAATCAATATAATACCTGGATTCCAAGGCTTGACCACAAAGCAACCACTATCACATCACTTTCAATCAAAGATTGATGAAAAGTCACCAATGGGTGAATTGGCAGAATTCACAGCCAGAGACAAAGGAGAGAAGAAACTGTGTCATGTTATGCCTTTCTGAGTCAATATTAAATAGCAGCACATATAGCTGTGGAGAGAATAAAAAGAAAACTTGTGAAGTGATGAAGGTTATATCCTTATTTTACTTCCCTTTGGAAGCAACAGCCAGCATGTCAAATTTTACCTTTGTAACTGATGGAAAAGATAAAGACATGCCAAGAATGGTGTAAACTAATAAAGTGACAACACTGGAAAATAAAATTATCTATACAAAAATTGTATGTTTATAATTGTGTGGTTAATGAGTTTCCTGGGATTGGTATAATTACTGCAGACTGATAGCTTAAAACAGTAGAAATTTATTTTCTCAAGGTTCAGGTGGCCAGAAGTTCAAAATCAGTGTCATTGGGTCAAAGTCAAGATGTTACAGGGCTACACTTTCTTAAGAGGGTCTGATAGAGAATGTATTCCTTGCCTTTAATATTTTTGTTTTTTAAATAAATTATAGTTATTATTAAAAATAAAAATGTTAAAGGTAAGGACCAAATTCTCTATCAGAGAATTTGATACAATTCTCCTCTTGAGAAGGAGGCCGATATAATGGATACATAACAACAGTACATATTCATGTGGTGCATGTGATATTTTGATACAAGTATACAATGTGTAGTGATCAAATCAGGGTGATTAAGATATCCAGCACCTCAAGAATTTATTATTAATTCTTTGTGTTAGGAAGTGTATAATTCCATTCTTTTAGTCATCTTGAAATATCCAACACATTATTGTTAACTATAGTTGCCCTACTGTGCCATCAAACACTTGACCTTGTTCCTTTTAGCTAACTGTATTTCTTTAGCCATTAACCATCCTCTCTCTAAACTCCCCTCCTCACTACCCTTCTCAAACTCTGGTAACCATCAGTCTCCTCTGTATCTCCATGAGTTGAATTTCTTTTTAGCCCCCACATAAGAGTGAGATCATATAATGTTTGTCTTTCTGTGTTTGGCTTATTTCACTTAATACAATATCCTCAACTTCAATCTACACATCTTTTTGTGAATGATAGGATTTCATTTCTTTTTATGGCTGAATAATATGCCATTGTGTATATGTGCCCTATTTTCTTTATCTATTCATCCATTTACAGCTCCTAGTGATTGTCAGAATTATTTAGCTTGTGGACACATCACTCTGATCTCTGCCTCAATCTTAACATGTCATTCTCCTTTGTGTGTCTGTGCTGTCTCCCTCTTCCTCCCTCTGTTAAGGACACATGTGATTGCATTTAAGGTCTATCTGGGTAATTGAAGATAATTTTATCTCCAGATACTTAATATATGGCCAGGCATGGTGGCTCACACCTGTAATCCCAGCACTTTGGAAGGCCGAAGTGGGTGGATCACTTGAGGCCAAGAGGTCAACACCAGCCTGGGTAACATGGAGAAACCTGGTCTTTACTAAAAATACAAAAATTAGCCAGATGTGGTGAGGCAGCTACTCAGGAGGCTGAGGCAGGAGAATCGCTTGAACCTGGGAGGTGGAGGTTGCAGTGACCTGAGATTGTGCCCCTGCACTCTACTCTGGACAACAGAGTGAAATTCAGTCTCAAAAAAAAAAAAAAAAAAAAAGAGCAATACTTAATATTAGCGTGTTCAAAAAGTCCTTGTTTAGCCGTATAAGGTAACATTCAGAAATATCAGAGATAAGGATGTAAATATTTTTGGGAAGTCTTTCTTCAGCTTACAAGTGATTTTATACATATATATAATGACTTGTGTGTGTATATATAGATACTATTGTATATATAATCACTTATATGTACATACACACACATACATACACACATGAACACACACATATATGTGTGCGTGTGTATGCGTATGTTTAAAATATCTGTAGGAAATACTAGAAAATGATTTTGTTATGTTTGGGGGTGAGGATTTAGGGGAATTTAATTTTTATATTTTACTTTTGTTATTTTCCCAATTTTACTTAATAGATGCTAATTTTAAAATTAAAATAATAGTCTGGGCGCGGTGGCTCACGCCTGTAATCCCAGCACTTTGGGAGGTCGAGGTGGGCAGATCACGAGGTCAGGAGATTGAGACCATCCTGGCTAACATGGTGGAACCCCGTCTCTACTAAAAATACAAAAAAAAAAAAAAAAAAAAAAACCAGGCATGGTGGCAGGCGCCTGTAGTCCCAGCCACTCGGAGGCTGAGGCAGGAGAATGGTGTAAACCCAGGAGGCAGAGCTTGCAGTGAGCGGAGATCACGCCACTGCACTCCAGCCTGGGTGACAGAGTGATACTCCATCTC
>NW_016814742.1:15823-35836 GCF_001698545.2 Rhinopithecus bieti | reverse complement strand
AAAAAAAAAAAAAAAAAATTAAAATAATAACAACCATTTTTACCTTCAAGCATTTTTTTTTATTTTCTTGAGTCAAATCTACTGGGTCATATAACTAGGCATGAAATCCAGATGAAATCATTATTTTTAATTTTTGCAAGGGATTAAGTCATGATAAAAGTTACAAAAAATTACACACACATTTATTTTTAACAGAATATAATCTTTAGAATACCTTGATATCCATTACAATGTGGAAACACTCTTTTAGATTATAATGAAAATACTGTGTATTTTTATACTGAATCTTACATAAGAAACATGTCAGTGTCTCAAAAAAGATGTGAATACAACGATAAGAATTAGAAAAAAAGAGAATTGAATAAATACTGTAAATTAAGAATAAACAGAAATTGTAGTTTGAGAGTGTTTTTTAAATTTTGTTTCCACTATAATATCCAAAGTAAATACCAAAATTTTATATAAAATTTGTCAAAATAGTTTTCTAGTTTCAGAAATATGCTCATTCCAAAGTTTTCTCCAATGACCTTCACCAGAAAATACTCCAGATTGTACCTAAAACAACATGCAGGTGAAAATATCTAATTTTATTGCTTCAGTAACTCAAAAAATGGAGAATGGAATTTCACCAAATTTTCAATGAAAATTCTCATTTATGAATCAGGAGAACAATGATGATGAATTTCATGCCAATGTATTTCTGAAGGCTAAAAGTGGCTGCAAATAGGAATAAGGAAGAAATGTCTCCTCAGCTCCAGTAATAGACTGATGCATGACGCTACAATAAGTGCAATCAATTTTTATTAAGCAAAAATAGAAAAAAACATAAAGTCCTTTGTCAATCATATCATAACTGGGATCATCTCCAAAATGTATAAATATTTTGAATATAAGTATTTTTCTCCAATTTTGTTTAATAACATAGCTTCTACTAAAACTTTTATGCATTTAAAAAAACACTTTTGATAAATAGAACTAGCGTGATCTTTTTTATTATATTAATACATTGATATAAGACTAACAATTTGCCAGTATTTCAACCTTATTTATAATATACATAATTTCTTGTTACTACTTGGGAACACCAGTATAGATAATGCGAGCTATTGGACATTTGCGCTTTGAACATATTTATGTTTTCATTTTGTAATTTTAGATTTAAATAAATATTCTTAGTATGTTTTTATCTAATATACTCATCATCACTATCAAAATGCTTAAATCATGTTTCTCATTTTTGCAAAGCACTTTAACAATTATTCTTACCATTCTAAGTATGAGCAGTTAGGTAAAACTTGTCCTTCATCATTAAAATCTGTTCTTCACAAAGACTTCTTAATTTAGTGCAGCCCAGCTGCTAGCCACTACAAGGACACCACAAAAGTATCTCCCTGAGATAGTGCTCAAACATTGCCAAAGTTCTCAGGCTTATAGAGAATTTTCTTGCACCCAAAAGACATGTACAAGCATCACTGTCTAACTCAAGCCCTGTTTTGTTTATGTTTTCTGCCTTTGACCATAACTGCTAAAAAAAAAAAAAAAAAAAAAAAAAAAAAAAAAAAAAGTGCATTACTACTTTTACACTTATTTTTGTAACAAGCAGGTGGACTCCGTTCCCACCTCTCTTCTTTGACCCCCCTCAATGGGCCACCAAGATGAGAGAGTCACTTTGTGCCATTTATCCTTTGAAGCTGGTGGGAAATTCCCATCTACATTAGGATTCTTCATCTCCAGCCCCCAGCCACCGTAACACCCCCAAGACACTCTTCCTGTTTTGCTCTTGCTTTCTTCTTACAGAACCTAAACCTCTCACCTTGGAAAATACTTTTGCAGTTTACTGTATAAGTAACAAACTTCATTTCATGTATAAAAACTTGCTTGTTTTTGGAATCAGAGAACAGTAACATCAGGTTCTTGGGACTCCAATTGTAGATGTCAAAGAGAAACCAGTGAAGATGGTTTGGTAATTAAATTTATGTCTAGCAAAGAGCAAACTTAATTCAGTTGTCAAAGAAAAATTCCACCAGACACAGTGAAACAGACAAGAAAAACTTACATTTCACACCATTTCAATAGTATTCAAAACTATTGCAATAGAGAAAAGAGATTGAACTCAACTACTGTGAAACACAAGTGAAGAGGGGTTTTAAATGCTGGGTTGAGCTAATGGAAAAACCCTGGAGGACTTCAGGGAGAAGAGCCATCAATGTGATTATTCCATCTGTGTTTGCTAATTGGCATTTATCAAAGATAGGCTTCTACCCTCCCAAAGAAACTTGAATGTAATCAAGAAAGATAGAGGTGGTCTATTTCTTGATTACATTTCAAAGGATTGTTCCTAGCTCCCTGAGAGAGACATGCCTGGGTGGTAGACAATTTCCATGTCTAAGGGGCAGAGAAAGAATTTACAATTGCACGTTTTCTAAACTAAAAGCACTAAGAAAAGGGAGGTAAGGGACCTCTGGTCAGGAAGAAACCAATCTAAAGCTTAGTCAAGCTGCAGGGAACATTTAAGTCCTCTTGGTGACAAGATACAAATTACATTTGGTTGTCAATACGAAAGGCGAATGTCTTCCAAAATATATGTAAAATATTTGATAACATTATCTCTCTTTTACCAAAGCATTTTTCTGCCTCTGTGTGTGTTAATTAGGAATGTGTGATATAAAATCGAGTACATGTTAATAGGCTAAGACAAACGACTATAATATGTTTCTGTTCTTTCTTTTTTTTTTTTTTTTTCAGATAGAGTCTTGATCTGTTGCCCAGGCTGGAGTACAGTGGCACAATCTCGGCTCACTGCAACTTCTGCCTCCTGGGTTCAAGCAATTATCCTGCCTCAGCCTCCCAAGTAGTTGGGACAACAGGCGTGTGCCACCATGCCCAGCTAATTCTTTGTATTTTTAGTACAGACGGGGTTTCACCATGTTAGCCAGGATGGTCTTCATCTCCTGACCTTGTGATCTGCCTGCCTCAGCCTCCCAAAATGCTGGGATTACAGCATGAGCCACCGCGCCCAGCCCTCTTTCTCATTTTTTAAAGACAGAATACCATCTTATCAAGGTACAGGATAATATCATCCACTTATGATCAAAACAACACCTTACATTTTAAATCCTGATTGTGTTGTGCACAATGGAAGTTAAATTCTTATGGGATTTTTTTTAACATTTAAATAAAAATACATATGAATGAGATTTGTCTGATAGATTTCTGACATATCATAAAGACAGGTGCTTACCCAATATGCATGTGTGATATGTGTGTAGGTGTTTTAAATAACAGTCATCAATTTCATTGTTTTTGATAAAAAATTTTGGGTCTTAAAACCAGATGGACCTGGGTTTGAGTCACAAATCTGCAACCCAATAGCTATGATATAATGCACAGTGTATCTCATCTCACTGAGACTGATTTTTCTCGTCAGTAAAATGGTGTTCATTATTCTGCCACGTTTTATTTTCTAAGCATAGCTACAACAATGTCTCCTATCCTGCAAGCTCTTTGCAGTGTTATCCTGCCACATTCTTGTTGAGGAGCAGAATCTTCACCCCCTTGATTGTAGATAGGCCTTGTAACTGCTTTGTCCAACAGCCAGCTCTGTGTGGCACCTCATTTGGCCTGATAGTTTTTATTTCTTGACTTTTGGGAGTCAACAACTGTAAAAATTGTGACTACCTTGGGTCTCTCTTGCTTGGGAAACAAGCAATTCATGCGGATAACATGATATTTTGCATGGAGAGGGAGAGTGGCTAAGGAGGGTCATCGTGTCAGGAGAATGAAGAGAATATCTAGAATTACTCACACAACTGCGAAGGCGGAATTGAACCTTCAGATGATCTTGGCCACAGTTGCTTTCCCATTACAGCCAAATGCAAGATCTAAGGAAAGAGTTATCCGTCTGAGTCCAGTCAAACCATGAAAGCATGAAAAGTAATACTGTTAGCCGGGCGCGATGGCTCATGCCTGTAATCCCAGCACTTTGGGAGGGCAAGGTGGGTGGATCACGAGGTCAGGAGATCGAGACCATCCTGGCCAACACGGTGAAACCCCGTCTCTACTAAAAACGCAAAAAATTAGCCAGGCATGGCGGCGGGTGCCTGTAATCCCAGCTACTTGGGAGGCTGAGGCAGGAGGATGGCGTGAACCGGGGAGGTGGAGCTTGCAGTGAGCCGAGATCATGCCACTGCACTCCAGCCTGGGTGACAGAGCGAGACACCGTCTCAAAAAAAAAAAAAAAAAAAAAAGAAAAGTAATACTATTTTTTTAGCCACCAAGTTTTGGGTAGTTTGTTATGCAACACGAGATTGTTGAAATGATGTCAAATTTTTTTATTGTGTCCATTAGTTCCTCAATATACTTTATAATTTGGAGATAACCATATTTACTGAGTTGAAAGTAATACTGGGCCAGGCTCAGTGGCTAACACCTGTAATCTCAACACTTTGGGAAGCTGAGGCAGGCAGATCATTTGAGGTTAGGAGCTCAAGACCAGCCCGGCCAACAAAATGAAACCCCATCCCTACTAAAAAAATACAAAAATTAGCCATACATGGTGGCACAGTACTGTAATTCTAGCTACTCTGGAATTTGAGGCAGGAGAATTGTGTGAACCAGGGAGGTAGAGGTTTCAGTGAGCTGAGATTGAGCCACTGCGCTCCAGCCTGGAAAACAGAGTGATACTCCGTCTCAAAAAAAGAAGTAATACTAATGTTTTTTCCTCAAAACTTTAATTTTCTTGTCATTACCTATCATTTTTACCCTTTATGGCTTTATAGTATCCTTTGCTACAAGTGATCAAAATTAATCAAGATAAGCATATTGAAGCCTTCTAAACAATGAACAATAATAAAATAATAAAGTTAAGTTTACTTTATTATATATAGAATAGAATATATAAAAGAAGTTGAAGCTTAATATTATTTGGGAGTAGCTAGAAAAGGCATGACAAGTTTTTAAAGGAGCACATTTATTATGGCAAAGCTACATTACCTGGAACTGGATTATCTCTCTAAATTCTCTGCAAAATACAGGAAACACAAAAAACAAGATCTTCTCAACCCACATAACCAACATTGAGTCATGATGACATTTGGCATACATAATACTACCTTAGTAACTGTTGGGGGAATGTGTAAACCAGCTGGAAGGCTTTGTAAATATTTCCATTAGGAGGTGTTCTTCCCCCCATTTCTGTGTCTGACTAGCCTATGCCTTGCTTTGACAAGCTCTGAGCTTACACAAAGACAGTCTGACACTTTTAAGCCTTATAGCTTTTGCTCTTGATAAGAGTTCATGAGCACCCACATTCCCAAATACATATGTTGAATAGACTGTTGATTGATGTCTGAGAGACCTCCTGGAGCAGAGATATCATCTCAAATGAGTTCCTCCTTGATCAATCAGCTGACACCTCACATGGCAGTTGATTCCAGCCAGACAAAGTGAGCCTTTCAAAGAAACTAGCAAAAGAACTACCCAGTTGAGGCCAGCCCCACTTGCTAACCCACAGTACTGTAACCTCAAGAAAGGGAGTTGTTTTTAAGACACTAAGTATTAGAGTGGCTTGTTTTGGCACAAAAGCTGACACGATAAGTTACTAATTAATTTAACAATTTAAAAATATAGTGATAAGACTATTTGACACTTTTATTTAGTAAATATTAATCTCCTCTAAGTAAAATCAATTATTATTTATATTTTCTAATTGGGATGTTAGGATATAGATAGAATAGGTAAATTAAAGATTAGAAAACTAATCAGGCATTTAGACACTTTTAAAAATAATTACATTGAACCTAATTTTTTATAATTAATCATAATTTTTAAAAATTACATTGGAATTACTTTCAACATCATACCGTTGAAAGCAAGTTCCCTTGCTTTATAGCACAGAGAACTAAGAGTTGAAAAAATACTTGCTCAAAGCTAGGATCAAAAACTTACACCTTCCATCCATCAGGTCCATGATCATTCCATTTCATTACATTACATTCTTAAACTGTTGTTTCTGTTTTCCATATTTTCTATATAATATTGAACTCTTTGACAATATTTACTATCCAACAAACATCTTTAAATATTTTGAAATAGTATGCCATCTTGTCGAACGTAAAGATTTCAAATAAAAATATAATCACAACTCTATCAGACCTCCAGAAATTAAATCAAAATTTGAATAAAGATTAAATAATAGAATGTAAATGCTTAGTGTTGAGAGTTATCCAAATGAGTGTTTCTAACGGAGGGCATTTTGATCCTTATATCAATAGCAACAGCTCTTCTGTTTGGAAAATATAAATAATTATTTATTTCAAAGAATAATAAACTTTTCACTAGAGAGACATAGTGGTGCATTAAAATTAAAATAAAATGGGGTATCTAATATATTTTGCTTGTATTGTGATTTACAAGTTAAGAGAGGTTCATTCATATGAAAAGAAATAAGGTATAGGTATAACTCTCAGGGGATAGAAACATTATATGTGATAGCTAAACAATCCTAGTATTTTCTGAGATGGAGCCATAAAATTGTCAATTTCTCTTCTAAATTATGGTGTCCACAAAAACACTTTTACTTTTATGTTTTAGTGTTTTGTGTTTATCTATGTAATTTTTTTTTGAAAATGACAAAATGGAAACAAAAGCCCCATGTTCTTTAAATGGCACATCACAGTTCTTTAAGAATATGTTTTTCTTCATTGTGAGAAGCTATTTAGAATATTTTTTCCTTTCTTTTTATATGTCAAATCTTGGCATAAAGAATGTGGCAAGTCTTCTATATAGTCATGGTGGAATAATAAACTCTGTGTTCGGATCTTCTTACAAAAATTGACACTTTCTCTCTACTTAACAATGATGTGTCAGCTTCTCCATCCTATAGCAAAATGATCAACCTGCACTGTCACTAGTATTGTACAATCATAGAGAGTGACCTCAAACCAGTGTGGTTGACTAAGTTATTCTTTCATCCATTCAAGTGGAGTGCTGGTTGAAGACAAAAGTGGAAGTATTTGCATAAACTAAATAATATATTAGTCATAATTTTTATTTAAACCTTTGTTTTCTGTGTTCAGAAATGGCCATTTATTTTTGGTAATTATATATTTGCATGTGCATACAGTGACAAGGTAAAGGTGAGAACGGGGAAATGATGCCTTTATGTTTTCCTAAATGTATAATTTATTTGTAACTTAAGAATGTATTAAATGTGTCAGATAACCTTATTACTTAATAATTATGAGAAAAAAATTAAGTGTAAGAAGCATGTCCAGGGGAAAAATACAAAAGAGAAATATCATGTTTCAGGAAAATAAAATGGGGGAGTGGAAGGAGAGTGTCCTCCTTCACTTTCTTATCTGGGCTTACTAATGCTATAGGACAGTATTTAAGCACTGATTTTCTTCCCTGATAAACACCTAACAGTGAGAACCAAGTGACATGCAGCAAGGCCAGCATACAGAAGCTTCTACATATCACAGAAAATGCTGACAATGATTCTGACTCCTTTCTGCATGGGCTAAAGTAGAAATTAATGAAGGGGTTCATATAAGAAGGCTATTAGCAAAATAAAGGAAGAATGTTCTGAACATTATATTTTTAGGTATTAAAAAATAAATGAACTCAAGAAGGCTACATGTCTCTTACGAGTCTGAAATAATCAGATAGCATTGCCTTACTTGACTTTCTTGAATATGTGGATTACAATTTCTGATGTATTTTATACTTCTTATATAATAGTGTTATCCATTTTAATACTATGAGTATATTTTATCCTGTTTTTTTTCTCCAATGGCACATATAATTGTCATAGAAGGTATCAATAAAAGCAATGAGTTACCTTTATCAGACAGGCTAGGTCAGGACATTGGTCAGGAGTATGTGCTCTAGCATCTTGGATCTAGGTTAGGTAGAATGATTATTCCAAAGTGACTGAAAACAAAAAGAATAAGAGGATGGTTAAAGTAGGGGAGAGAGTGCATAATCAGACATTAAAAAGGTTACCCTAATGATCAATTCTGAGTCGGGGAGCAGAGCCAGGTACCAAAGACAAGGTCAAACAGTTGAATGACAGAGTAAAACTTTAATCAGGCAAAGAGAAGGAATCAGGCAAATTTAGGAGGTGGTTTTAGGACCACTGAGGATTTAAATCCTGAATTTGTCCTCTTTTTTTCTTTATTAAAAGATATTGATTCATCTATGTTCATAGCTATTTATAAAATATTAGATAGATACTCTGCAGCATGTGTTTTACATACATCACCAGATTTAATCATTAAAAAGTGTGATGCAATTATTATTTAGTCCATTTCATAACTGATGAGAACCAGGGTTAGTTTCACATTTAATATGTGTTGAAGTTAACATTCAAAACTAGTCTAATCTCATAGTTTATGCTTTTACTCATGATACCGTGTTTTCTCAGTTCATGGAAAAAACCGCACCAAGAATTTTGAAGAGTTATTAAATACAAAGCAGATTCTATATCTGCAAAATCAGAATCTCTGGAAATGAAATTCAGGCATCTGCCTTTTAAAAGACTCCTCAAGTGGTTCTAAATAAGATGACATTCTAGTACCATGAAACTATGCTATAGTACTTCCAATAAAAAATAAACACACAAAAGAAAGCACAACAAAACATATTCTATTTAATTCAAACACTTGAAACATATCAGAAGACAATGGAAGAAATGAGCTGAAAGCCTATAGCCATATTTAGAACAGGTGTATTTGATTCCATCCTTCCTCTCTGCTCTTTCAAGTATTACTCTGTCAATCAACTGCTCGACCTTGTCTTTGGTACCTGGCTCCACTCCCTGACTCAGAATTGATCGTTAGGGTAACCTTTTTTTATGCCTAACTATGCACTCTCTCCCCTACTTTAACCACCCTCTAATTCTTTTTGTTTTTAGTCACTTTGTAATAATCATTCTACCTAACCTACATCCAAGATGTTAGAGCACATACTCCTGACCAGTGTCCTTACCTAGCCTGTCTGATAAAGGAAACTCATTGCTTTTATTGGTACCTTCTATGACAATTATATGGGCAATTGGAGAAAAAAAAAACAGGATAAAATATATTCGTAGTATTAAAATGGATAATACTATTATGTAAGAAGTATTAAAATACAGAAATTGTAATCCACATATTCAAGAAAGTCAAGTAAGGCAATGTTATCTGATTATTTCAGACTCGTAAGAGACATGTAGCCTTCTTGAGTTCATTTATTTTTTAATACCTAAAAATACAATGTTCAAAATATTCCTCCTTTCTTTTGCTAACCTATTCATCCACCCCTAGTGTTTCTTGTAAACTGGATTTTATATATAAAATCTTAATGAAATTCATGTTCCACATATTTGCAAACATTGAACATTTAACAATATAGAAAAAAATTAAAAATTTTTCAAAAGTGGTTCTCAATTAGCAGTTGGCATTATGATATATCTACTAATGATTATATTATAAATCCTGTCTACCTCCAACTAGCTCCTCATTCCTATTCCAAAAACTTATTGTTTGCTAACTCAAAACAATTATGATGGAATCTGATAACTCCAAGAAGAGATTACAAATTTTCATTTTGTAGAATATTCATCTCACTTTTAGTCTTGAGTTTCCTAGCATTTAAAGTGAAAATGAAAACAAAAATGGTCTTAGAATTCCCTGCTAGGGGATTGAATTGACATAAATATAATTCCCAGAAAAAAAATATTGTGAATAATTAAATGGATGTGGAAAATCCTTTATGCAGAGTATCTCACTGCTTTTGTGTCTGTATAGAGTAGCTTATTTCTATGTAATTATGGGGATATAAAAATAATTTTTAAAATTGGCTTTTGTGGGGAATAAAGAGAAGATGATTAGTGAGTAGAAGCATACAATTAGATAGAAGAAATAAGCCCCAGTATTCCACAGAAGAGTAGGACTAGAGTTAGCTACAATGTATTGTACATTTCAAAGTAGGTAGAAGAGAGGACTTGAAATGTTAGGAAAACAGAGAAATGATAAATGGTCAAGGTGATGGATACTTCAAATACCATGACTTGATCACTACACATTCTATGCATGAAACAAATACGCGTATCCCCATCAATCAGTAAAATATTTTACAGTAATAAAAAATTCACTTTCACCCCTATAATTTTCCATAGGCTGGATCTGTAATTTGTGGGATCAATTTCATTAAAATTTTGGATAAATTAGTGAGAAAAGTGACATTAAAAGGAAAACAAAATGAGCAGTTTGAAATCCTATACAAAAGCTGCTTTCAAAGTGATATAAAATATGATAGGTAGACTTCAAGTGTCCTCCTGATAAGTACCAACTGAGTAAATAAAGATATATCGCTTCCATTCTTACCAGCAATTAATCGTAATTCCAAAGCTATTCATTCCTCATATTACACATATCTATGTACTGGTGAACTAACAAGTTAATGGTTGCTAAAATATAATACTCTTAAGCTGAAATTTTCAATTAATGCTTATGATTATTTTTGGCTTTTAGATAATATACAACCCACTATAAAACAGAATTACATTAACTTATAACTACCTTAGGTTTAATAAAAATAGCAAGCTATTTTAATATTTATGTTGCAGATTTTGTATAAATATATGAGCTTATGTTCACTAATAGTATAATTATTAAATAATTCATATATGTTTATCTCCAATTGTCATCTGGATTATTTTTCTACTGAGAAGGAATAAATGAGATATATAGGTGATTTGAGTTGACAAAATTAGAAACAAAACAAGTTTAAGGTTTGAATTTCTAATTTTCAACAAATTATTTTGAAGTATAGAGGCTTTCTTTTAAAAATACAACTGCTTATATTACTAACAATATAACCCGTGTTTTGTGAGATTGTAATTAGAATATCTTGGAGGTTTGTTTTTAGACCTGGCTGTACCTGTATACGACAGTCTAAGCCTTTGGGCAAATAGCTTTTAATTTTCTCTCTTCACAAGTGAATTTCCTCATCTGCAACCTGAGGGGAGTGAACTAAATGATCTTTGTTTATTGCAGATCGATGCTTCTAAGACACTACGAATTCACAGAAGATGAGTCAGGTAGGGGGAAAAAAATCAAGCTAACTGACTAGCTCAGTCTGAGGAGAAACTAACATCAGTATTGTGGTGTTTTCACAGTTGTGACATTGCTGCCACAAGCTGCTTTTCCTTTTAACAAAACTGATTTTTTTTTTTTTTTTTTTTTTTTGAGACGGAGTCTCGCTCTGCAGCTCCGCCTCCCGGGTTCACGCCATTTCCTCCTGCCTCAGCCTCCCAGTAGCTGCGCGACGACAGGCCGCCGCCGCCTATGCCCGGCCGAATTTTTTGTGTGTTTAGTAGAGAGTGGGTTTTCCCGTGGTGCAGGATGCGTCTCGATCTCTGACCGCGTGCATCCGCCCCACCTTGGCCTCCCAAAGTGCTGGGATTACAGGCGTGAGCCACCGCTCCCGGCAAAAAATGTTTGATTCTTAAGTTACTATAATTGTAAAAGACACCCCAATTACAAATCCCGATAGCTGAAATGTGAAAGAAAGTGCAAATGGAAATATCAAACAAAAGTAGCAAACAAAAATTATTTATTATTAGCAATTCAGCATGACACTTTTCAATTCTCATCCATATATTATGAACATTAACAGACATTTTTACAACCATTTAATGCCATCCTTCTCAAACTGGGGCAACGTCGCTAGAAGGTACATTCAATTGCAATAGGGAGTATTATCTAGGAACATTGACTTCTCAATGATTCTTGAGTGGAAGTTTAGACATCTGTGTATTCTGTGCTCCTAAAATTAAATCAGAAGGTGAAATTAGCCAAATTTCTCTCTTTCTCTCTTTCTTTTTGTTATTGGTGGTATTGCAGGGGCATCGTGTGTAAATACTGCTGGTAATGGCAAATGTTGATAGTTTTATGTTTTGGAGGTGGGGCTAATGTCCCATAGAGATTATGCTTCTCAACAAATGTCAGAGGCTCATCTAGCTTGCTACCTTACTAACCTATGAGTTATTAATTTTTCATTACACAAAATTTACTACTCCTCAGAAACCAATTTATTTCCATGCTGAACTAATGCTTGATTGAGCTTTGGTTTGCAAAGTTGTGACTAGCTATAGTCCTGTCTCTCAACACTGTGAATTCCTTGATAACACAAAAAATAATGTAAATTCTGGAGAACACTTTATGTTTTACTTTTGTAACATTCTTTAACCATTTATAGCGTACTCTTGTTTAGATTATAATTTCAGTAAGAAACATTGAAAGATGAAGGGAAAACAAAAAAGGCAGTATACATTTGAAGCCTATATATATACTTATATATAGTGCTATATTTTTATAATTTTATATATAGCTACAGTTTTATATATATGTAGTATAGTATGTATAGTATAGTATTAGTGTGTTTAGACATATTTTATATATAACCATATACGTGGTAAAAATTTAAAGCAACCTGAAACCATCAGAATTTTGACAGGCATGAAATTGTCCCTGAGGCTTTAGACAGTGAAATTGACAATGACGATGATTATATCCACCAGAGACAAATCTGTAGTAAGCCTCAGCAGTCACTCCGAAAACGTAGAATATACCTGTTTACTTATTTTAGATATGGATTTCATATTTGAGAAGTTTCACATAAGTCTAAACTTTGCTAAATCTTGTGAATTCTCTGTAGTGATATTTTAAAATCACACATAGACATTTTGGATATAAAAAATACTAGAACTGTTTGCAACTAAAATAAGAATTCTTGGTTAGGGACAAGACAAAGGATTTAAAATGAATATACAGATTCTTCTCCACTTACAATGAGGTTATATTCTGATAAACCCATCACAATTTGAAAATATTGTAAGTTGAATGTGTGTTTTCAACTTACAATTTTCAACATACAATGTAAATTGAAACCCCATCTTAAGTTATAACCCCATCTTAAGTTATAACTCCATCTTAAGTTGAGGAGTTTACTGAATGCATATCACTTTCCCACCACCTTAAAGTAAAAAGGTACTAAGTGGAATCTTCCTAATTCAGGGACCATCTTTATAAACATAGATGCCTTCTCGTAGGTCACTTTCTAAATTATATTTTAAGACAAAATTTAGGTCATAGGAGAAGATTTGGTGAATCTTGCTTTGTTTTGACTCAAAATGAGAGGTATGTAGTTTTTATAAAGTGTGGTCATCCCACATCACTAGAATTCCTGTATTTTAACATGCGTGAAAGCCATTTGGGAAAATTGACACATGGATTGAATGTAACCTTTTAATCTTATATATTGGATGAAATGTAGACATTCATTTTTATTGGTCAGAATGAAGAGATCTATAAAGATATACTTATGTGTTAGTATCTCACAATAACTACTGAAGAATTTTCAAATAAAATGTGCATCACTTTTAGAAAAATACATATAGACCTATACTATGATGTTAAATAGTAGTGAAGTGGTGATCCAAATCAGTGGAATTACACAGTCACTCCATCGTTTATATATACATTATCTAAAAAATTCTGGCCAGGCATGGTGGCTCATGCCTGTAATCCCAGCACTTTGGGAGGCTGGGGGTGGGGGTGGATCACGAGGTCAGGAGTTCGAGACCAGCCTGACCAACATGGTGAAACCCCATCTCTACTAAAACTACACTCTCTACTAAAAATTAGCCAGGCGTGGTGGCATGCACCTGTAATCCCAGCTACTCAGGAGGCTGAGGCAGGGGAATCGCTAGAACCCGGGAGGCGGAGGTTGCAGTGAGCCGAGATCATGTCACTGCACTCCAGACAGGGTGACAGAGTGAGATTCCATTCTGTCTCAAATAATAATAATAAGAAGATGAAGTTAAATCTAAAATTGGCTGGACACGGTGGCTCACGCCTGTAATCCCAGCACTTTGGGAGGCTGAGGCAGGCAGATCACTAGGTCAGGAGATCGAGACCAGCCTGGCTAACACGCTGAAACCCTGTCTCTACTGAAAATACAAAAAATTAGCTGGGCGTGGTGGCAGGTGCCTGTAGTCCCAGCTACTCGGGAGGCTGAGGCAGGAGAATGGCATGAACCCGGGAGGCGGAGGTTGCAATGAGCTGAGATCATGCCACTGCACTCCAGCCTGGGTGACAGAGTGAGATTCCATTCTGTCTCAAATAATAAAAAAAAAAAAAAAAAAATCTAAAATTTCAGTGTGCTTCTTTTTTTAAAAAAGAACGTATATGGTATCATGAAAGCCTTATGAGGGAATGTCCTGATAGTAGTTATAGATAACATTTATTGAGCACCTACTATGTGCCAAACACTTTTCTAAGCACTTTACATGTGTCTCACAGAAGCCTTACAAGAACTCATGGAATGGTATTAGTTTCATTATTTCAATTTTTACAAACAAGAAAATTGTAATATTGAATGGTTATACAGCTTGCTCAAGCTCTCACAGCTAGTTGGAAGCAGAGACAAGATCACAGCTCAAAGCCTATGCTCTGAAACACTTTTCTGTTATCATTGTGATAAACAAGAGAAGATATCTTATTCTATATCCAGGTCTCATTCAGAGAAAAAAATCCGGCCACAGACATAAATTTAAAAGTCATTTATACGGCCAGGCGCAGTGGCTCATGCCTGTAATCCCAGCACTTTGGGAGGCCGAGGCCTGTGGACCATGAGGTCAGGAGATTGAGACCATCCTGGCTAACACGGTGAAACCCCATCTTTACTAAAAATACAAAAAGTTAGCCGGGCGTGGTGGCAGGTGCCTATAGTCCCCGCTACTCCAGAGGCTGAAGCAGGAGAATGGCATGAACCCAGGAGGTGGAGCTTGCAGTGAGCCGAGATCTCCCCACTGCACTCCAGACTGGGTAACTGAGCAAGACTCCATCTAAAAAAAAAAAAAAAAAAGACATGATCTAGATGACAGGGAGAAATGTAATACATAAGTGTGAAAATGTATAATAAAGAGAGTAAGAGAGTCTGGAAGATTATCATTACAAAATAATTGAACAGTGAATGTTAATTATTGTTACTAATCACTATCTCAATGTACCTTAAAGCAAAATATTTTATTAAGAAATCAGTATGTGCTGGGCTTGTAATAAGTCCTAGAAATAGGAATATAAGACATAATCATTGCCAAAAATAGACTTCTCCTATGTAATAGAAGAAAAATATATTTAAATTAATATGCTTACATATTACATATTTAAAATACATTTAAGTTTTAAATACAGTATAATCACTCCAATGATAAAAACAGTTACAATCCCAGGTTAATGAATTTGGATGTTGCAAACTTTTTCTGCAGAAATGACTCAATGAAAGTTTGAGTCATTAAACTTAAAGAGTTGGTTTTGAGGGCTGTGGTATTTGACCAAGGGTACACAGAAAAGCACATGTTTTGCTTAACTGAATTGACAGATACATGAAATACCCCAGTGTTTCTAGGTAATGCAAATTATTTTCCTTGTGATCTGGTAGACCTCAGCAGTAGAAACCACCGACCATCTTTTGAGAATTGAATCTGAAAACTAGAAAGTTCGACTAAGTATCTCTGCCACACTTAGGCAGCTGAATCCTATACGTGATGGAAAACTGTTGACTAGTTTTAAGTAAAGAATGACATAATTAGATTTGCATTTTGGAAAGATTATTCTGTTGGCTTTTAAAAGAGCACAAGGTAGGAGCTTGTTCCAACAACCCAGTTTATTTATCTTATATGCTACCTTATTTAGCCTTAGAGAGTTGTAATGGGCTTATTTACAGCCATCACCATGGCAATAGGCTGGTATCATAAAAACATGAATCTAAGGACTCTCATATGTACTTACACTTTACTCCAGTGGCTCATGGAAAAAGATACATTCCCTAACTCTTTTGCATTTTACATGCATCTTATAGCCTACTTAAGATAAAAACCACATGACATCAGCTTGGACGTAGTTAATTATAAAAGATGATTTAAAATATTATGTAATACTGGGGTTTGTTATGATGAATGCAACATATATCATAATCATTTCTTCTATTTTACAGTCTTGCACTGGGAGTTAAAGGGATCAATATATTACACCATCCTGCCCCTGGCAGTCTTTTCCACCCCATCTGCCAATCCAAATGTTAAATTGTAGAAACAACCAAAAATGGCACTCTTGGTAGCCAGACTATAGCAGTGGTTTTCAATAAAACAAAACTATTACTATATAATGTAGAAGACATCTGGTATTCAGTCTGGAAAAGCAGTGCTCCAAAAAAATGACGATAAGTGAGAACAAAAAAAGGGGGAGGAAGTTGAATAAACACAATAAAATATATTGATTTTAGAATATTACATTTCAGTGTTTTACAAGCAAAATCACTGCCAAAGAATTGAGCTCTGAACCAAGGAAACAGCAGGTTAAGGCTTCAGAGAGAAATGGACCACACAAACAAACCACTTTCAGGTCCTTGGATCTCTGAACTGTAAAGCTGTTCCAAATGCTGAGGTACTCTTAAGTGGACCAAAGAGATGGGCAGTGGTAAGGCAAAGAGGAAAAGCTGCTCTGGCGTTGGTCTTGGTCATAGCTACTCCCTGTCTCTTCCCTTCAAATGAACTGTTCTACATATTCCCAGAAGATGCTGGTCCAACTCTGCCTAAAAACCTCAGAATTCAGATTTTGAATGGGAGGTGGGAGCAGTCAGCGGATGGTTCATTTCAAAGCAGGAAAGCAGGAGTAAGGTAAGAGCTATGTAGTAAAAATCAGTCAAATTACCACCTTTCAACATCCTGGAAGTTATGAAAGACAATGAATGAAAGAAATCATTGACTAGACGACTTGTATTTTAGCTATAAATCTGCTCTGCTAGTTTCTAAGTTCGTATGTATGAGAGAGAGAAATACTTGTACATCATTATAGTTTTTGTAGCATGAAAATATATTTGCAAAACTTAATTATGTCAGTTGATTGTAGATCAATAATTTATTCATGTATATTTTAGTAATTAAGGAGATGCAAGGACATAACAATTGTAATTGAATGCTTGATATAATGTCGAAGGCTAATTTTAAAAAATTAATATTTTTGTTAATTATCATAGTGATTTTTTATCCTGCAAAGACAGTTTTCTGATATAAAATAAAGGGCCTACGAGTAAGCACAGTAGGCCACTAAAGGGCATAATTTCAAATATCTTTCAATGCCTCAGTGAACTTTGACTTTTCCTCATATTGGTTTCACAATCCATGGTATATTAGAAACATCATTTTATTTATATGCTTCTTCATTCATTTAGTCACTTGACAAATTCTTGAGTGCTCACCACGTGCTGTGGCTGATACAAAAATAAATAATACTGTTTCTTTGATGAAAAGCAATTGACAACTCCAACAAAGAAAGCTGACAGCAAAATAGCAGACACAGAGGTCGTTTGGGAATGACATCAGCAGGGTGGCAAAATAGGAGGTTCCTCTCTCATGTCTCCCCACAGCAGCAATAATTTTCTTCATTTTCACGAAGAAAAATGGCTTTGAGGTAGCTTTGGGATCTGGGAAGGAGGTTGTCTAACAAAAATCTGGAGTATCTAAAGGAAGAGGAACATTTTAAGAAGGTAGGCCCATGCCCAGGTGAGACTATGGTCAGTGAGCCCATAGTCTCAACTACAGACCTGAAAATGACCCCAGCCCTTTAAGACTAATTTTATGTTTCAGCTACATCTATAAGTCAAATTAAAAATGCTTTAATTTCCAGTTGGGCTTCTCCTTTGACTTGTGGTGTCTAGGTCTCTCCCTCTCCCCTTGTCTCTTTCTCTTTATCTCCCTCTCTCTCTTTCACCTTTTTAATTTTCAAATAATTATAGATAATAAAAAATTTGCAAAATGAAAAACAAACTCTTTACCTAGATTGCACTAATGTAAATACCTTATTGCAGTTATGAAAACTAGAAAATTGGTTTTGATGCAATACCATTCATTACAAAAATACAGACCTTATTCAAAATTTACTGTTTTTTCCCTCTATTAGCATTTTTTTCAGTTCCAGGATCATAAATTGCATTTAATTTTTATGTCTCAGTTTACTTCAATCTTTGACAATTTCTTAACTTTCCTTGTTTTTCACAACTTTGATGCTTTTGAAGAGTAGTGGTCAATTAAATTGTAGAATGTTCCCTAATTTGTATTTGTGTGATGTTTTCTCATGATTAGATTGATGTCACAAATTTAGACAAAAATATCAAAGACATGGTACATATATCAGTACGTTATTTGAGAGAGTACATGATGACATTTCTACCAATAATATTAAACTTCATCATTTGGTTAATGTTTTGTTTTCCAGGTTCCTCCATTATTAAGCTTGTATTGTGTTCTTTATTATTATTAATAAATGTCCAGGGAAAATACTTTGAGACTATGGAAACATCCTGTTTCTCTTCACACTGTCATCTAGCTTTTTCTGGTTTATACATTTCTTCATTAGTTTGACAATGGTCTTCTCCATCTGTTGGCTTAGATTGGCATATCACACAATGGTTAGGATCTTGGTCCTTATAGCTGGACTGTTACACATATATTATCTTAGCCCTAACAATAACACTATGCTTCAGGTGATATTATCATCCATACTTTACAAATAACAATCTGATTTTACAAATAACAATCTGATCATACAATAACTTACCCAACTCATTCAGTAGGTAGTGGGGTCATATTTCAAACCTAGGTTGTCTGACTCCAGGGTTCATTTGATAAACTACTATTGTGGACCAACTCCCAAATGAAAGTATTATGAACTATACTCGGTGCTAGGAAGAAATAGAATAGGAAAATATGAGAACACATTCCAGTGTGATGTGGTCTGCTGGGAACAGGAAGAAATTTTTCCTTAGGTTAGATAGCATCCTAGTAAATACCAAGGACTCAAAATCTCTACTCTCTCCTTTACAACGAGCACACCATTGAACAATTTACTTGCGTTCTCTGCCTTAGTGTCCTCATCATTAAAATGGAAGTAGTAATTATTCATATAACATACAGTTTTATAAACATTAAGTAAGGTAATACAGGAAAAGAACTGAAAATATTTAGCATATAGTAAGCATTAAATAAACATTTTAAAAATGGAAAAGTTGAAAGATCTAAAGGATGAAAAAAAAATTTAAAAATGGAATGTTAAAATTCCAGTAAAGGGCCTAGGACTCATGAATGTTAGGAATTATGTTATATTTTAAAGACTGAAAGAAACCTGAGGTGGTAGGGGTCCTGGAACAGAGCAACAAGTACAGTGTTGGGAGTTGAAGATGTAGATAGAGTTAGGAAAGACTTTTCGCAATGCTAAGGATTTGAGACCTTATTCTCATTTCCATCCTAATCATGGCCTTTTAACGATTTTATTTCATTATTTTGTTTTATTCCTTTGAGACAGAGTCTCACTCTGTCGCCCAGGCTGTAATGCAGTGGCGCCATCTCAGCTCACTGCAATTTCTGCCTCCCAGATTCAAGTGATTCTCCTGTCTCACCCTCCCAAGTAGCTGGGATTACAGGCATGCACCACAACACCAGGCTAATTTTTGTATTTTTAACAGAGATGGGGTTTCACCATGTTGGTCAGGCTGGTCTCAAACTCCTGACCTCGGCCTCCCAAAGTGCTGGGATTATAGGCTTGAGCCACCACGCCCAGCCTTTTAACAATTTTAAAATCAAGCAGTTACGTGATCTGATATCTAACTTAAAAATATTCGGGCTATGGTCTAAAACTGACAACTAAGTGTTATCCTAGTATAATTCTGTTTCTGAATGTAGAATTTTTAACATTTTGATCAGATTTTTTCAATTTTACCTTTGCAACAAATCCATGGCGTAGGTTTTTATTATATGTATTTTATATGAAGAAAACGAGTTGTAAAAAATTAAGTGTAACAATTGTAAACAATCTCTACATGTACAAATGAGTTGTAAAACCCAATTAAGGCCGGGCGCGGTGGCTCAAGCCTGTAATCCCAGCACTTTGGGAGGCCGAGACGGGCGGA
>NW_016814742.1:4726-13746 GCF_001698545.2 Rhinopithecus bieti | reverse complement strand
AAAAAAAAAAAAAAAAAAAAAAAAAAAACCCAATTAAATACATATTTACCTAACTACCTGGATCTAAACTATCAGGTACTTTTCTATAGCTCATATAACCTAATTTGTGGACATGAACCTAATTTGTATAAATTATTATAATCTAGTCTAACTATTTTAATCTTATTTATGACACTAATATTTAGGCAACTGTAATGATGATCACCATTAAAATATTGTGCCAATATTCACTATTACATAGATACCTTAATTTTTTTGTTTTCAATCCTAATGATTTGGAGAATGACTTTTCTTTAACTCCATATTCATCATATTCGCAGCTTTCTGGTCTGATTTTTTTTCAGATCTCTTTTTCCAGAACCATGTTCTAATCAATCATGATTACTGATCTTTAGCCCCTGTAGTTCATAATTTGGTTTCTAAAAATGCTTTTATTTTACTTGGAACAGTCAGATTTTTAGAGTGTTTCTTGGCTTATGGGATAGGGCCATAAAGTAGCTTGAACAAGAGGACAACATGGAGAGACAGCAAGTTTGGCATTAGAAGTGGCAGCATCAGGAGTCTCAGCAGGAGTGACAATATTTCGAGACATTTCACAAGCATCACTTCATGAGTCCAACCTGTTCAAGTCTCTCTTGCCTTGGAAGGCTGGTTCTTGATTAATATCAAGTCAAGTGTTTTGTCCTTGTAAGGTTTTACTTAGTAAGCCTGAGGTTAAAGATAAGTTTTCTTCTTATCTGTGAACATTTTATCTTCCACTTATAGATAGTTTTTCTCCACAAGTGAAGTTTAGTGTGCTAAATCTCTTTTGATTTAAAAATTGTTGATGAAAAGGGAGGAGATAAACAAGAAAACGTAATGAAATTTTAAATGAAGGTAGAAATTTACAGTGAGTATACATGCCTGGGGTAAAATTGATTTCCTCTTTTATAGTGGGTTTTTAGCATGGAGTAAATTTTATTTTTCACCGAAGAAATGAAGAACATGTGCCAATTCTGGGCCCTTATAAGGTGCCAGTATAAACAAAACAGAGAAGCTGTTGTTTAATATGCATGAGCAGAAGTTTTGAAGCTGGGTATGTTGGGTCTGTGGCTAGTGTCAATTCTGCCTGTGTGACCCTAGCCAGTTCATTCAAACTCTTAGAGCGTCAATTGCCTTGGCCATAATTAACCATGTTCCTGAAGCCAGTAGTATACAAACACAGTTTATCTTTGATGATAGGAGTTTATTACTAGGATCTGTGGGGAAAAATCACTGTATAGGAATCTATGTTAGCAATTTTATAATAACTCAGGTTGCTGAGTTTCAAAACTACTATGATGTGGCTAAGACATAAATAGAAAAATAATTAAACATCAATGCTATGTCATTGTACTTTGTTCAATGTACTTTGTTCAAAAAAGAACATGGAGCAATTTCTTCAGAAGAGGACTGTATATGTTTTCTTCTTCAAACACGGAGATTAAAATGCCAAAGTCAAAACTTTGCCAGGAAGATTAAGATGTATATGCACTGGATGCACAAACACTTATTAATTATAAAATATCAGGTAAAATATGAGTGATAGTTATTTCATTATCAAGAATTGATTTGAAATAATTATGTGTATTTTCTAATGCTTTATAAGCTGTGATCAAAGATATCTCATTTAGCTGATTAAAATGTATTCAGTTTTATTTATTACTAGGGTCCCAGTTAGTCAGTTCTTAAGTAAAAATAAGATTTTAAGGAAATTAATGACATGATGCTATTCGCCAAATACAGTCAATTCTCATTATTCATAAATTCTATATTTGCAGATTTACCTATTTACCAAAATTTGTTTGTAACTCCAAAAATAAAATATGTTGTGCTTTCACAGTCATTTGCAGACAGAGTGAGAAATTGTATGTGGTCGTGCACACACCTTGCCAGTTGAGATCAAAAAAGACATATTCAGGCACTCTGGCTTCTGGTTTTTGCTCTCATACTGTGTCCTTTTTTGCTGTTGTTAAGTTATTCACATTTTGTGCTTTTGTTGATAATTCTACTTTTTAAAGTAGCCTGCTTGCATTGTCCTGAAGTGCCTCTTAGGGTTCCTTACCTCAGAAAGGCTGGGACGTAACTTACAGAGAAAACACATGTTAGATAAAATTCATTCTGGCATGAGTTACAGTATTGCCAGCTGTGGGTTCAAAGACAATGAATCGACAATATATATAAATATTAAATAAAGGTCTTTAAAAAGAAATATGTCTAAAACAAGGTTATATGTTGATCAGATGATGAAAATGTTGTGACCAGAGGTTCACAGGGACCCAATTCTGTATTTCCCCTAGCAGCCATAGCTCAGAATTTGCTAGTTCACAGTTGCTTTTTAGAACATAACTACCAGGAATAAAAACAACTGACTGCTCTTATTTCTCCTCCTCTACTTTGTGTTCCTGCCTGGCATGAAATGAGAGAAGGAGCAAATACATAAAATGTAGAAGAAATTTACCTTCGTGAAGTAAGATTCAGGCTTAATTCATGCAACACAAACACTCTAGCAACAATCAGAACAATAAAATAAAAACTTTTGGGAGGAATGTTGCAGAACAAGGTGTAAGAAATGTTGAGACTAGGGAGTTATCGTCCTCCTCACTGATTGTGTTACAACTGAATGTTATGTGTAACTCAAGAGCCATGTTTCACGTAAGTATTTGCTTGATTGTCTCACCTCAAAGACCGTACGTTTCTTAAGGGCAAAGACTATGCCTTATGACATTTGAGTTTTTGCAAGGCCACATCAAGATGTAAGTAAAATCATCATCAAAATCTAGTCATTATTCATATTTCAGTGACTCTTCTTCTGCCACCTAAAATATTCCCACAATTATTCTGGGAATCCTGGAGGATATTACACATGAGCTCATGGACACTTCTGGCTCATTAGCTTTACCACCAGACCTAATTTGTTCATTGTTGCTTCTTTGGCTTTGATCCTTTCTCCATGTGTACCACCATGTCTACTGACACTGTATCATTTTCACACATCACTGCTGATTCTGCTGGTTACCGACACTATGTCACTTTGCTTGGGCAGCATCATCTCCACTCGTAGCACTGTTGACAAATTGGCGGAATGACTGACTCTGCTACTCCCTCTGTTCAACATCATTGCTCTGTTTTTCAGGTACTGCTCTCTCTAGCCAGACACCCTATCCATAAGAAACTTTTATGTGTTAAAGTTGTGTGATTGTGATGACGTGGAATAGAATCCCCTTCTCATGTATTTTATAATTACTTTAATAGAAAATCACCTCTTAAACCACAGTCTTATAAAGATTTCAGGGGAAAAAAACAATCCCTGCTTTTACTCATTCTCTTGTACTAGAAATCTATGGGGAATTTACAGTGAGCAACTAATTGTCAAACACCATGCTATACAAGGAATCTTTTTCAACTCTGTATTATGACACCTCTTTCTGGGTCCAAAATTGATTGTATGGTATTATGGTTAATAGTGTAGATTCTGGCTGGGCCCCGTGGCTCATGCCTGTAATTCCAGCACTGTGGGAGGCTGAGGCGGGCGGATCACAAGGTCAGGCGATCGAGACCATCCTGGCTAACACAGTGAAACCTGGTCTCTACTAAAAATACAAAAAAAAAAAAAAAAAAAATAGCCTGGTGTGGTGGCGGGCACCTGTAGTCCTAGCTACTTGGGAGGCTGAGGCAGGAGAATGGCGTGAACCCGAGAGGTGGAGCTTGCAGTGAGCCGAGATCGCGCCACTGCACTCCAGCCTGGGGGATACAGCGAGACTCTGTCTCCAAAAAAAAAAGTGTAGGTTCTAAGCCTTATTGACTGTGTTTGGAGATAGACTTTACTACATAGTTGTTGAGTGATCTTTGGCAAATTACTTAACCTCCTTGTGCCTCATATCTCATATGTATAAAATCAGTATTATAATATTACCAAACATATTACATTGTGTACATGAAATATACACAGTTATTTGCATATCAATTGTACTTCAATAAAACTGGTAAAAAATACAGCCACCTAAAATGTGTACTCCAATAAAAAGTGGTACCACCTGCAGAGATCTATGGGATTAAATTTGCTTGCCTGTGTACATGGGCAGCATTTAAATCAAAATGGCATTATTAAACACTCAATGAGTTTTAGTTATTAGTATTCCTTTAGGATGTGTTCTCACTGCATGCAAATTGATGTGAATTAGATTTACCTCATCAGTTTCCAAGACATGCCTAGATATGTCTAAACAGTAGGTTTGGACACATATATCACTGGTTCTTCCAGCACCCAGCAGCTAGCATATATTAAATGCTCAGAATATGTATGCCAAATAAGTGATAGGTACAGATATGCAGAAAGCATAAATAGGTATAGAAAGAGTGTATGTCACCAATACACTAATATGTCATTAACACTAGTGATTTTAGTAGCAGAGCCAAGAGAATTCCATCCTGCCTAGTGGCAAGCAAAGTGCCTGGCTTATTGATGGTGCTCAATAAATATGTCTTGAATTTAAAATGACATCTAACACTTTTTGAATAATTACCCATTCTGTGAACAGTTGAACATCTATATTTCATTTAACTGTCTTATATAGTTTATTCTTTTTGCAATTTCCATCTTGTTGATGAAGAAATTAAGGCAAAGAGAGAGAGTGTGTGTAATCTCTCTTGATAACAAGATGTCTCTCAGGATGATACAGCTAAAATAGGTAGGTGTGGGGAATCACAAGTTGGCAATCTGCATATAACAACAGCATAGTCTTATACATTGTTAACAAGAAAAAATATGAATGAATGAATAAATAAATGAACGTTTAATAAGAGTGTGAATGTTAAGACTTGAGCCCTTATGTCAACTTGTCTGGATTTGAATAACAACTCCCTTGTTAGTTAAATGATTATGAAAAACGATGTGATTTTACTGTTCTTGTTTCCATACCTTTCAAAAAAGGATAAACATAATATATGTCATGTATGTTATAGGTTGCTATGGTTTTTAAAAGAAAAAAAAAAGGCAAAACACTTATCCAGTGCCTGATACATAGTACATGTTTTAAAATAGCCACAATTCTCATTTTACTTGTTCTTGATTTTACTATGCTCATATTTCTTATTTTCGTATTCTGTTTACTTACAGGCAAGGTGAAAAGATTAAAAAAGATTAAATTACATTTATGATACATGTTTATTTTAAAGGTTATCCATTCAAACTAGTTATAAAATAGTTTTGAGAGTTAAGAATGTAGGGTCGGCCGGCGCGGTGGCTCAAGCCTGTGAATCCCAGCCAGCTTGGGAGGCCGAGACGAGATCACGAGGTCAGGAGATCGAGACCATCCGCTAACACTGTGAAACCCGTCTGCTTATAAAAAAATACAAAAACTAGCCGGCGAGGTGCGGGCGCTGTAGTCCCAGCTACTCGAGCTGAGGAGAGAATGGAGTAAACCCGAGGCGGGAGCTGCAGGAGCTGAGTCCGGCCACTTTATCCAGCAGCGGGCGACAGAGCGAGACTCCGTCTCAAAAAAAAATAAAAATAAAAAAAATAAAATAAAAAAAAGAATGTAGGTGTCAGTTCTTTGGAATGCCAACTGCTATGAATCAATTGATTGTATAATTATTTAGAGAAATAGGGATTCTATTCAACTATTATGGACACAAGTGTAATAACAGAATAAATACATTCCTATACTGTTCAAACAGAGTTTGCTTTTGTAGGAGCTAGAAAATATGGATCAAATTATTCTAAGAAATCTTTGTGTGAGAATAATAGCAAAGCCCTGCAATGTTATTTGCTATGGCTATGTCTGTTCTTACAAAGGCACTTTAAGTGACATGTTTTACAAAAATGGCTTAAGACAGAAATAATACGTTTTCTCCTAAGAATTATACAGAACAAGAGAATATTTATTTCTCTGTTGTTACCACTTTGATAATTTCCCTTTACAGTATAGACATCAGCAAAGATGTCAACCTGAAGCAAATAGTTCAAGATACTTTCTGATTTGGAGTAGAAAGGCAGTTATTCCAAGATGTTCTGAATGTGATCTGCACAAATGAACAATTTCTTCTGACAGAAAGATTATTAATATAATTCCTGGGCTACAATTGTGAAGTTGTGCCATAATTAATATGTTTTAGAAATATGAGTTCATGTATACTTTGCTGATAGACTTTTATATAAACGGATGTTCTAATTTAAATCTATACTTTAAATTGTGACTGAATTATTGAAAATTGTAAGTCAACTTAAGCCTGAAATTAAAAGCTCTCATTATACCTAATCTTTGACATCTCCAACATCGCAGTCTTTTACAATTTATATATAAATATATATGTTTCTTTACAGTACATTCATATTATTAGTTGTTAGTTGTATTCAAATGTTCTATTCCTACTACTCTAAGAGCACCTCGGGGAAGGGAACTTGCTTTGTTCTTCTAAGATCTATTCCTTTGTTTGGCATATTTGAGATGTGCAATATTAATTGAAATTAAATCAATAATGTCACAGGTAATTTAAACTTAATAGTAAATTTATGAGTGTTGAGAATAATTGAGATACTTATTAAAAATACTAAACATTGTTCATTATATTAGTTCATATATATTTTTTATTTAAACAACATCTTAATTGTACAAAATGTAAGAATGTTCAGGAAGCTTACTGCATCCTGTACTTTGGTAAAGGCACAGCTGGTTCTTCATGTCACTAATATGATAGCTTTTATGATAAATATTATAAAACGTCTGTGTCCCTTAAGGCCTGGGTAGCCTCTCTTATAAATAACAGGTACTTCTGGGTGAATCAATACACCAGGAGGCCTATGCAGCTAATTTAAAGTAGTGATGAGTTATATGAAGAATGAGTGAAACAAAGAAAGGGAATAGAGAGTGGGTAGAATTGTAGTGGGTTTTCTCTTTTTAATAAGGTGGTCAGGGAAAGCCTCTACGAGGAAGAAATATTTAAGTAGAACCCTAAATGAAGACATGAACAGCAGGGTGACATGTGAAAAGGGAGATCATTCTGATGAAGGAAACAGAAGTTCAACTCTCTGGGGCAGGAAATTACTCTAATTTCTTAACAAATTTAAGAAATTTTAGGAAGGACAGTGTGACCCAGACAGTTAGCATAGCTAAAGCAGGAAGAAGTTCAGGTTAGAAGTTAAATAGTATGAGGCCTTGTTGCCTGCGTTAGGAATTTAGACATTGTTTTAAATGTGATTAAAAAAACTATCAAAAAGTTGGTAGTGAAGTGATGTTACTTAAGATTTTAAAAGACTACTTTAATGGCACCGTGGAGACTGGACTAGACTAGAATTAAACTACTAATGTTGGCATTGATGTAGCTCATGGAAGACATGATGGCAGCTCAGACAAGGATGGTAGTGGCAACAATGAAGGAAAAGAGTTAGATTCAAGATATGCTTTGAAAGTTGATTCATCTATATACCCAAAATAGAATTAGCAGGTCAAAGAGATATCTGCACTCCCATGTCTATTGCAGCATAATTCACAATAGGCAAGATATATACCTAGATGTACATCAGTGAATGAATGGGTAAAGAAAATGTGGTATGAACAAACAATGGATTACTATTGTGTCTTAAACAGGAAAGAAATCCTATCATTTGCAACAACATAGATGAACCTGGAGGATATTATGTTAAGTGAAATAAGCCAGCCACAGAAAGACAAACACAGTGTCTTTAGGGGATTGATTCCAAGACCACCTTCTCACCCTGTGGTGTATAACCAAATCCATGCATACTCAAGTTCAATGTTGGCCCTGAGGAACCCATGTATACCAAAAGTCAGCCCTCCTTATGTGCAAGTTTTACATCCCTCGATTACTGTATCTGAGTTTGGTTGAAAAAAGTCTGCATATAAATGGACCTGCACAGTTCACACCCATGTTATTCAAGGGTCAACTGTATAGCATGATATTATTTATACGTGGATTCTAAAAGTCAAACTCATAGAAGCAGAAAGTAGAATGGTGGTTACCAGGGATTGGGGAAGGAGGAAAGGGGAGATATTTGTCAAGAGATACAAAATTTTAGTAAGACAAAAGGAGTAAGTTCAAGAGACCTTTTTTACAACATGATAGTTATAGTTAATAACAATGTAATTTATACTCGAAAATTGCTGAGAGTAAATTTTCAGTGTCTTCATTACCAAAAAAAGATTACATTAATATGTGAGATAATGTATATGTTGATTAGCTTCATTTAGCCATTCCATGCTATATATATATTTCAGAACATCATGATGTAAACCAGAAATATGTACAATTATTATTTGTCAGTTAAAATACATTTTAAAAGTTAATTTGTCAAAACGTATTAATTGGGCTCAGGATAAAAGTGGAAAAAAAAAGAATGAAGGGTGACTTCCAGGTTTGAGCAATTGGATAAATGGTGAATGGTAAGATAGAAAAAACTGGAGCAGAAATTTGTTTACAGAGAAAAGTAATGTTTTGGCTATGTTAAGACCCTATAGAGGAAATGTTGGTGGGTATTTAGTTGTAAGCTTCTTGAGTTCAGGGATTATTATATATATCAGTCTATAATTTACATGTGTGTACGTGTGTGTGTGTGTGCGTTTGTGTGTGTATGTGTGTGTGTGTGTGAAGTTCTCACTCTGTCACTCAGGCTGGAGTGCTGTGGCATGATCATGGATCACTGCATCCTCAACTTCTTGGGCTCAAGTGATCTTTAGCTTCCCAAGTAGCTGGAACGACAGATGTGTGCAACTTTGCCCAGATAATTTTTGTGTTTTTGTAGAGACAGGGTTTCACCACGTTGCCCAGGCTGGTCTCGAACTCCTGAGCTCAAGCAATCGGCCTGCCTCATCCTCCCAAAGTGCTGAGATTCCAGGTGTGAACTACCACACCCAGCCCAGGCTATAAATTTGGAGATCAACTATTTATAGCTAAATCTGTATGGAATCATAAATAAGAAAAAGAAAGAGAAAGAAAAATGGAAGGAAGGAAGGGAGGGAGGGAGGGAGGGAGGGAAAGAAGAA
>NW_016814742.1:0-4519 GCF_001698545.2 Rhinopithecus bieti | reverse complement strand
GAAGGAAGGAAGGAAGGAAGGAAGGAAGGAAGGAAGGAAGGAAAGGAAGGAAGGAAGGAAGGAAGGAAGGAAAGAAAGAAGGAAAGAAAGAAAGGGAAAGAAGGAAAGAGAAAGAAAGAAAAAGAAAGGAAGGAAGGAAGGAAGGAAGGAAGGAAGGAAGGAAGGAAGGAAGGAAGGAAGGAAGGAAGGAAGGAAAAGAAAGAAAGAAAGAAGAAAGAAAGAAAAAGACAGAAAGGGGAGAAAGAGAGAGAGGAGAAAGAGAGAAAAGAAAGGTTATTGGAGAACTGAGCATGAGCTGCTGAGCATTTAGAAATATGAAGAGATATTCCAGCAAAAAACATAAAGTAGTAGTAACAAGGGAAGGAGGAGAAAAATACATATAATGATACATATAATAAGTCAAGTGAAATAAAATTTCAATAAGGTTGCTAGAAAATTTTCAAATACTACTGAGTCATAAGATAGAGACTGAGAATTGACCATTAAATTTGATGAATAGTTATTCTTGATGATTATTACAATAGTGAATTACAGTGACAATCTTTTTGTCACAGAACCAAGCATGAGGTGATAAACTGATACTGAAACTATTGAATATTCTGTTCATAAGTTTTATATGAAGATAAGTGTAGAAATAAAACTGCAGTTGTGAAAAGACATGGAGCCACACAAGATGCTTTATGGTGTTGTGTTTTTGGAATTACCTTATTTTTATAAATTTTGGATTTTCTCAAGATTAGATGTTCTTCCTTCAGTACCGTGAGTACATATGTTAGCATCTTTAGAAATTCCTCACTCTGGACCTTGAGTCTATGTGGTAGTTTTTCTCAACATCACACTTCTCTAAAGCCTACATATATCGATCAATAATTATATTTTCCTGCCTGCCACCTCAATGAAGCTCTCTTTCAATATTCTGGCCATTACAACCATACTATTATGTGAAAACGTTTTATACTTTAAAAAAATTTTTTTATCCTTATTAACATACTGAATTGTATTATCATCTACTTGCTGACATGTTCACTATATCTAGATCCTTAATGCTGTGGGCTTCAAAGTCAAATTGCCTGTGTTCAAAGTCTAGTTCTGATACTACCATTTGTGACATCTTTGACAAGTCTTTTATCCTTTCCACATCTCAGTTTTACATACACAATTTAAGGAAAATAATAGGAAGCACATCCCAAACTTATTTTGAGAATTTCACAAGACACTGTGAAAACTACTGGCATAATGTAAATTTAAATAAGTGCTATTTTTACTATTTTATATATTCACTTCCTTACATTATTATAAATTCTTAGTTCCCCATAACTGGATAATGCTTTGTGCTTAACAAATGGCAGTTAAATGGAAATAAAATTTACTCACATGTTCATTCATACAATTCATTCAACAGTTATCTTTTGGGCGTTTATATCTTCCATTCACTGTTGTAAACACTTTATAAACATCAGTGAGCAACACCACCACCAACAAAAATAACAACAACAACAAAATCCCCCTGTGGGTTTGCTAGAGTATCAGCAATGTAAGAAGAGAAAAAGTGAGAGAGAAAGAAAGGAAAAAGGAGAAAGAAAGAAAGAGAGAGAGAGAGAGAGAGAGAGAGAGGGAGGGAGGGAGGGAAAAGAAAAAAGAAAAGAAAAGGAAAGAAAAGAAAGAGAGAAAGAAAGAGAGAGAGAAAAAGAAAGAAAGGAAGGAAGAGAGAGGAAAGAAAGAGAGAAAGGAAAGAAAAAGAAAGAGAAAGAAAAGGAAAGAAAGAAAGGAGAGAGAGAAGGAAGGAAGGAAGGAAAAAGAAAGAAAGAAAGAAAGAAAGAAAGAAAGAAAGAAAGAAAGAAAGAAAGAAAGAAAGAAAAGAAAGAAAGAAAGAGAATATTAAAGAATGTAATCGCTTAACCACAATTTCCATATGCCGAATAGAAGCAAGAAAGGAAAAGAAAAGAAAGAAGGAAGAAAGAAGATAATGAAGAAGAAAAGAAAGAAACAAAGAAAGAGAGAAAGAAAGAAAGAGAGAGAGAGAAAGAAAGAAAGGAAGGAAGGAAGGAAGGAAGGAAGGAAGGAAGGAAGGAAGGAAGGAAGAAGGAAGGAAAGAAAGAAAGGGAAAGAAAGAAAATATTAAAGGAGGTAATCACTTACCCACAATTTCCAAATGCTGAATAGAAGATTGGGGCAAACCCTGATGAAATTAAAAGGAGGCTCTTTTATCCCACAATTACAGGGTGCTGAAGTTCTGTACAACATGCAATATACACCTATATTGCCTTTATAACATGTAAGAAGTTCTGATGTCCAAATTATATCTGACCCCAAAGATTGTAGCTAATTGAGTGTGGACTTGTATGATATGATACAACTTTCAACTGAGTTGTTACAGAGTTACCATTTTAAAAACTGTTTATTGGGACGTTCATTTAAACAAACAATGGAAATGCAGCAAAGGTCTGTGTGACAAATGAAGCAACTGAGCTTTGATTTTGGAAAATTTAAATCTAGAATTTATGATGGGGCAAAAAAGCATGATTTGTGTTTTAGATTTTAGAAAGCATTTATAGATACTTTTATTAGAACAAAATCATAAACCAATTCTGGATATTTGTTAATAATTATAAATGCAAAACCCAATAACACTTCTTTATGGGGCCACTTTTTTAAGAATAAATGTTCTTAACACAAAATACACATTCTGGTGCAGAGTGGAATTGAAAGGGATTCCATATGGAAAAGATTTACTGCAGAAATTAGAGAACACCCGTAGTGACAATGGCTGCTATCCTAACCCAGGAACAATTTGTATTCACATAACTCAAGTTGTGAAAGAAGGTCTTACTTTTCCTTACAACACTAAAAAAGAGTTTGCCACCTGCGTCTCACCGCATATCTGTAAATAACAGATTGCACCAATTATGTTGGTGTTCTGTTGCTGTGCATTAAAATAAAATGTAGCAGTAGGAAAGATTTATAGGCAAATGCCTCCTTTAGAATTTTAAAGCTGATAAGCAGAGAAGTATGAATTATTAAACCAAATAGAAGCTTTATGGAAAGGCTTGCAATCAAGCTTTGCTTGCACCAAACAAGAAACCTGTGACTAATTTCAAATAATGTTGTTTGCCTAACAAAATGGGACATTTAAAGGTCAACTCGATAATGAAAATCTGATTTCAAAGAAAGGAAACACTGTTCCTTTAGTCTTATATTTCATTTAGAATAGACATCATATTGAATAAAATACAGCACAGTGTCACTGGAAGCTAAATGTTTCTGATGATAGTTTAGAATGACTTTAAATATGTGATATTTAACTGGAGAAAACCTAAAGGTTAAACCTTAAGATTGTAAGTGAAGTTTGGATGGCCAGAGTTCAATAAACACAAGTTTTTATCTTAATTTTTAGTATAACAATACTAATTTCCAAACATTTGTGTTATTAACTTGGTATGGTTAACTCCTCTTCTCTGCAAATTTCTTGTAGGAAAAACAAATTGAGGAAGTTTATTAACACTGGAGATAGAAAAGGCATTGAAGATAGTACAATGTGAGATTTCATATAAATTTAAGCACTATATTAGGTTACATTCATTAAGAGAAAACTTTTGCCCCTTTTTTGTCGTGGTAAAACTTAACTCTCTTCTTAGTCAAAATATGTGGAAGAGATAAAATGTAAATTATTTGTTTAGTACTCTCATTTAAAAAGAAAATTAAAATTCCCAATTCTACAGTACTTTGTCTTATACTATACACCACAACCTGCTTTACACCCTTCAACACCCATGCAATAAGGGGCATTCTGCTTTTAGAGCATCTCAAGCTTCAAGTCACTCAAGCTAATTTTGTTTTTTGAATGTCCCTAAAATCTGGCTCTGGGTAAAGTGGCATAGTAAAGAATTTGGATATATTAGGTGAAGACATATGATTAATTATATAGATTTATATGCACTATTTTTGCTGAAACTTAAGAAAGCCCCTTCTAACAGGGATGCTTTCCCTCTTCCCTCTTTGAGAAGAAGTATACTTTTGACATTCACATCTGAACATAAACACCATACAGATTATCTGGTTTACTCTCCTTTATTTCATGGACTCCATTAGTTCTATTATTTATTTATAAATAATAGTTTCAGAATATCATTATATTATCTTAATATTATCTGAAATCTTAGTTTCAGAATATCATAAAGTAAAAATAAAAATGGATTTGTTGAGAAGTACCAAACTCATAAATAAGAATTGCATTATTATCCACAAAGATAGCTGAAAAGTTACTGCAAGAGTTGGTACCAAAATTATTCTTGGAAACTTTGCTTTTGAAATCCAGCTACTGTGGTACAAGAAGCTCAAGCCACAAGCTTGATAATGGGAGATAATATAAAGGAGATAATATTAACGAGTTCTCATATGAGCCCATGTGAGTTTTTAAACAACCATCTGTATTCACCAAGAGCCATGTTAATAAACCATTTGCGAGGGGGCGGAGCAAGATGGACGAATAGGAACAGCTCCAGTCTCCAACTCCTAGCGC
>NW_016814741.1:148217-150660 GCF_001698545.2 Rhinopithecus bieti | reverse complement strand
GATTCTTTGGGAGAAAATTCCAAAGTGTATACTGTAAGGGAGGAAGAAAAAAGAACACTGTTATGAAAGAAACTTGAAAAATCTTAATAGTAATGACGGATTTTGAGTCCACATTATCATATAAAGTGATATTTAGTATGTCCAACATTTTGAAATCCAAATCTCACACATATACATAAGCATATATTTAGAGACATTTTCCCAACACTCAGCACAGTGCCTGGTACAAGGCAGACAATAAATTATTTGGATGGCCAGGCACAGTGGCTCACACCTGTAATTTCAGCACTTTAGGAGGCCAAGGCAGGCAGATCACCTGAGGTTAGGAGGTCAAGACCAGCCTGGCCAACATGGCGAAACGCCGCCTCTACTAAAGATACAAAAGTCAACCAGATGTGGTGGCACACACTGTAATCCCAGCTACTTGGGCGGCTGAGACAGGAGAACCACTTAAACCTGGGAGATGGAGGTTGCAGTCAGTTGAGATCTCACTACTGCACTCCAGTCTAGGCAAGAGAGCAAGAACGAGACTCCGTCTCAAAAAAAAAAAAAAAAAAAAAAAAAACAAAGCCTGGGCAACATTGTGAAACCCCACCTCTACTAAAATACAACACTTAGCTGGACATGGTGGTGCATGCCTGTAGTCACAGCTACTTGAGAGGCTGAGGCACGAGAATCACTTGAACCCAGGAGGCGGAGGATGCAGTGAGCCGAGATGGTGCCACTGCACTCCAGCCTGGGAGACAAAGCAAGACCCTGACTCAAAAGAAATAAATAAATAATTTGGAGGAATGAATGAACACATTAATTTCTGGCTCAGCTAACCTCTGGAGTCTTGATGATCATAACAGATACCCCTGTGAATCATTCTGTCCCCTATGAGTACCTCCAATTTCCATGACAGCTGGGAAGGTGTATACACAACCCTGGGCCATGGACGGCTTTCATTTTAATCAACAACATACCACTCTGGGCTGGGCTTTGGTAATTGGTAATAGGTAAAAGTTTCATGCTAAATTGCGCATGGTCAGAAGACGAGAACTCTTAGGCCAACTGTCAACCATACTTTGTCCCTGAAACCTTAGGGTCACGGACTGAATCATTTAAAAGTAACCAAAAAATGTTGAATTTTTCAGATGACCTAGTAAGACCAGAAACTAGAAAGAAAGAAAGGTTTCTTAACCTAAAAAGCTAAATTTACATTTGAGAGTTCTGCGGTTGACAGTTGGCCTAACAGTTCTCGTCTTCTGACCTTGTGCAATTTAGCATGAAACTTTTACCTATTACCAATTACCAAAGCCCATCCCAATTATCTGTATAATATGTGAGAACTTATCCTTTAATAAGAGGTGACTGAAAAGCCAAGTTGTGGAGCACGACATAATATATGGGAATTTACTAACCTTTCAGTTTAAAAAGGCTTATGGGCTCAAAATTTAGGGAATCCTCTGAGAAAAAAGACAAAAAGAGGCAAGTATATTCAGTAGAACAGCTGCATTACAACCAATAACCAACTTAGAAAATGTTCTACCCTGGAGTCCAAGAAGTATGTTAGGGAAGATAATTTTAAAATAAATGCAGAATTGTGCATGGATGTGCATCACTTGGGAGAAGGAAGCCCACGCTTTTTATGAGATTCCCAAGGTAGCGTGTGACCAAAAATAGAAGTCACTCAAAACCACTGATCCAGTCACTTTGAAGCTGACATAGGTCAGACCAGCATTTTTAACTATCCCAATTATTTAAAATCAACTTTCTAAAACAATAAGCTAAACTCCAACAATAGGCTAATGGTTGAGCTTCTGGTATGTTACCCTTCTGTTCCCAAATTAAAGAGTTCTTAATTAATCAAATAAGCATTACAGACAGAGTCACCTGTAAAAGGTGATATAAACACATCAAAAGGGAATACTTTTGTTGTTGTCGTTTTTAAGTCCCAACTGTTAGTTTACCACTGTTTTATTAAATAAACTGCTTCCTTGAGGAATTCTGATTATTCCCTTCATAGGAAATGACTGCCCTCTTCTCTCCTTCATCAAGTCATGAGCTATTATGAGATCAGGGAACATGTCGTAAATTCCCTTACCACAAGTGCCTAGAACGATAGCTAGATGATAGTTTAGCACACAGAAGGTATACAAGAAATCTTTATTAAAACTTGGGCCCTAGCCATTTACTCTACTGGTTTACCTAAAAGGTAAACTTAGTTTCTAGCACATCTTTTTTACTATAATACAAATGTAAGATTTTAATGCAGACCAAGAGAAGTCTACTTTTTAGAGTTTTCTAACTAAAAGTGAAATTGAGTTATAGCCGTATACATCAAATTATTCAAATTAACTTGTTTATCTAAAAAGTAGACTCTCCAGCTTGGTCAGTTGCTACCAAAAAAAAAAACAATGTTATCTCAAGCATGACCTCTATGGCAAAAAAAAAAAAAAAA
>NW_016814741.1:141593-145542 GCF_001698545.2 Rhinopithecus bieti | reverse complement strand
AACAAAAGCAGTGTCCAATTAAGATATTTTATGACTGAAGGGTGGAGAAAGAAAATCAACACTTGCTACAAAGTTGGAAGGCAGCTAATGTATTCTATAAATGGTATATTTTGAAAAAATAATCTTTTTAAAAACTCTGGTATAAATACAAACAGCCAAGACAATGTGAGGAAGAAAAAGTCAATTATGGCATTGTTAGTCTTTTCGGAGTAGACCTGAAGGCCTCCATTTAGGAGACAGTATCCCACACATTCGAAACACACGAATCTGAGGAAATCAATAGTACTACTCAGTATTGTAATACTAATCACAGAAACACAAATAACAATAGCAGTTAGCTTTTGAGTTGTCGCCCCATGCCAAGCACAATGCAAAAGGAAAGAAAAAAAATGAGGAAGGAACCCAGACAGCACAATGATGTAAAAAGGGCTCTTTATTCAGAGCAACTAGAACTTACAAAGTAGTTCTACTCCTGGTTTTATTACTATCTCTCCTTGGTGACCATGTTACTAAATTTCTCTGGCCTTGGTTTCTCCATCTGTAAAGTCAGTGAGTTGAACAAGATAACCTCTTAAGATCATTTAGCTCCACAAGTCCACAATTCTGAATCAAAGGACTACTATAGACCGTTTAATTGGATACAAGGTGAGTCGCAATTTCCAGTAAAAGAACTGTTCACTATTTTAGGCACAAGTACGTAAACCTCTGGCAGAGAATAACATTTCTGCCACTAGTGTATAAGATTAACAGGAAATAGACATTTTATCTAAAATAAAATGTTCTATAGGCCGAAAGATCTGTTCATTAGGCAACAAAATTTTCACCTGTCCTGACCGTATTTTACATGTTAATCTCCCAGATAAACATGATCACTACTGTATCACCACCCAAACGAGAAATTAAATGCATATTTGAAAACCAAAATGTCATATATTTGTAAGGAAGGGCATAATTTTGTGTTTCAGGTTCTAAGTGATTACAAGTATACAGTGAACCAAATGTCACCAACTTTTATCTCTGCCTTGCCAGGGCACATGAGGAAGTGAGGAAAATCTTCAAGATCTATTCTACAAGAGATGGCAGTAGGCCAACCTAGCACCTAACCTGGTCAGCCAGAGGTAAAGACTAGCTAAGTAACACTTGCAGAATGATGACTACTGGGTACTAGGAGCTATAAGAAGTGGTTTCACAGAGTATTAGTCCCATTTCACCAATGAGGACATTTAGAATCAGGGCGATTAATTTAGCCAAGGTGACACAACTAGTAAGTGGTTGGGCCAGGATTTAAATACAGGTGTTCAAACTTCCAGGTCAATGCTCTTAGTCCTACACTATGATGAAGAAAGAGGTAGTCAAACGGTGACACAGCTGCAGTGACTTAACTCTTAACAGATCACAGGTGAAGCACTGTACTGAGCAGCATGCACCCTTTGGGACAAAGGAGTGTATTAATACTTGAGAAGTGGGATGGGAGGTAGAGGGGTTGGCAGGGGAACTAGAAAGAAATGCAAATGAAGACATTCCAGGACAGCTCTCTCCAAAAGAATGCAAATCATTTATATCCTAGTTCATCCATTCAAGAGTAATTCAGGAAGCTTTGCACAAGTAAATAATTAGTATTTTAGCACACTTTAAGGTTTAAAGTAATATGCATAATCAACAAGCACTGTGACTCATAATGGAAGGCAAGCGATTTCACCTATAACAAGACAAAGTGATTTTTTAAATAAACTGTTTTCAGAGGAATAGTTACTATAGCTGGTATATGATCCATGTACACATACATGTACACATATATAAATGCATCAGTTTCCTCAGAAGCATAAATTAGAATAAATGCATTATCTGATTCACTATATGAACATCTATTGAGTTAAAACAAAACTTACCTTAGATGAGACTATTCTATTATCACAAAATCTTTGTGCAACGTAAGCTTCTGTTTCCGAAACTGGATGATTGCCAACAAACACTGTGCGTGTGCCAACTCGTTTCTCATCTCCAGCACACTGACCAAGAGAAAAGGGGAAAATTCAGTTTTCATCACATTTCTCCACGCTTCTACCAAGTCCAGGATTCTTGTCTAAGCATGTTGGGCTATAATCTGGGGAGAAAGCAGTAGGGAGAGGAGAAAACCTTGTTAGGGAATTCAAAATCCACTAAGCTCTTACTTGCTGACATAGTAAAGATTAGTAAAAGTGCTGTTTGAACCAACTGTTCTGAGGTCAACAATGCAATTCTAAAATGATTAAAGAAAGTACCCTAGAGAAACAATATTTTTACTGCCAATCATTTTTCTTTCATCCACAGCCCAAATGAATCTTAACCACAACCTTCACTAGCAACACACTAACTCATAAGAATGGACTGGGAATATTTCATTTATTATGCAACTACTGAGGACAACCTTTCAACTACCTTACTAGAGAACAGAAAGCATAATGCAGATTACTTCTAAACGTAAAATAATTGTGTGTAAATGTAAAGGCCAGAAATAGAATGGCTGCCTCTACTGAAGAAATGATCAACTTTTTCTAAAAAGAAACTATAATTATTTGGCTTCACAGGATAGAGTTTATTTTGCAATCTCTCAGAGTCTTATTGTTGCAAAGTTCCATTTCACACAATATATTTCTCATGCCCATTTTACATGTTTAATAAGTAGACTCACTGAATCTACAAGTTTCAAGACTGGGCTCTATTTCATCCCACCCTTTAATTTTGCTGAGGTCTCACTCTCTTCGCTTAAATCAGGATAATACCCTTTTCTTATATAAATTTGGGACAGTCTCCTTTTATGGTACTGTATTACCATATCTGAGACTACCACATATTTAAGTCAAAGGATGTATGATAGAAACCAATATCCATTTATATATTCCCATTATTTTTTAGAAATATAATTCCCCAACTAAAATGTTTTAATATATGTAGTCACAAAGATTTTCCTTCCTTTCACTGATCTATTTAAAGGTCAAAGGTATAAATCCCACCCTCAAAGTAATCATTTTAAGCAAGACTACTTAGAACTTGCAGTCTTCCAATTATCTACAATGTCTGGAAGTACTCCAGTCTGAATTTGTGCATCTTATGTAGATGGTATGTAGAAAATTATTTCTTCGTTTAAAAATTAAAAATCACCCCAAAGTATAGATAAAACCTCTTTGCCTTGCGTTTTCACTTAAGCTTATGGTATTGCCTTTGAAATTTGCAGGGAATCATGCAAAAAGTAACTGGGACAAATTGAAGTAGAAGAGAGATTCAGGCTGTATATAACTCTGGAAAGCTACTCTGGCATGTGCTAAGGGAATTTGTGGGATCCCTGGAGACCTGGAAAAAGTCAGTTAAGTATCCATGCTGGACAGCTTAGTTATTTATCTGCCTGCCCAAAGACAAGGCATTTGAACAACTGATTGTCCAAGGTCCTTCGCATGCTAAGAGTAAATGATTCATAGGTAAATTTTCACACAGTTCCTGGAAACCAGTAAACAGTATCTTTACCAAGTGGTAGCTTTGATTTAGGGGCTTACTTCTCTGTTTGCAACTGTAATATACAGGTTCTGACATAGCTCACTGATAAGAGCACCAAATTTTCCATAATATCCATTTTGTAAAACTTAAAAGTGAAAGTGTGTGCATCTGCCAGATGTATAGTTTATCTGGCTTCACCCCAGCTCCAACCTTCTGTTGCAGGTTAAGGCCTCTCTGTGGTCTCCACAACAGACCTGACTCTTATAATGTACCAATTTGAATTACAGAAAATGCCAAGTTCACGTATACATTGCAATTTGCAACCTTTAATTTAATATTCATATGGCTGTTTAGTTTTTCACACAAGGAAGAAGTGGCTGCAGAGTAAATGAGGCAGAGTTACCTTTTATACAAGTTCTTAGTTAATTCTACAAGTGGAAAAGGGGAAGAGGCAAAGGAGGTAGAGAATCAGTGAAGT
>NW_016814741.1:134189-139849 GCF_001698545.2 Rhinopithecus bieti | reverse complement strand
AAAAAAAAAAAAAAAAAAAAAAAAAAAAAAAATTACTGCCAGACTCTTTCAAACAGTGATTGTCCTTAAACAACATCCTACAAGTTTTTAGTATGCCAGCCATAATCTTGCACTATTTCTTTAATTTAAATAAACAATTTGCTTTCCAAAGGTTAAAAACACAAATAACCCTCAAATAGTGTTCCACCCAACCATTTTAAGCTGCTCACAAAGTAAGATTTCCCTTTGACAATTTATTTTGCATGCGGTTATCTCCCATCAATTATTCAGATCACTGATAATGAGAATTACAGGCCCTGATATAATGCAAAGCTACTTGAATTATCAGCAAATAATCTTAAAACTGATGTAATCCCTGGCAGTTACAGCATTATTTTTATTGGTCATCGAACTGCTTTCTGTAAGCTACCACAGCAAATAAAAGTATTGGCTCAAAAATGAACAAAAAAATTTATTAAAATCTGAAGACCTGGCAATGATGATTTAAAATGGTTCTCCACGCTCCAGCCCAAAGCTATTTTTCTTCTCTGAAGCAGGAATATTTTTGAACAGCATAATGTCTTAAAAAGGCCAAACAAATTCAAAATTGAAAGAGCATTTCATCAAAATTTCAGATGTCTACTAAAAGGCTCCCAGAAGTCAGCATTTTCATACTAGGGCTGAAGGGGTGGGGGTACGGGGAGGAGATCACTACAGTTCCAGGCAACATTTCCAGTGTATTAAGCTTCTTGGTTAAAATAACTACAATGTATTCGGTGGTCAAATTGCTGAGGTTTCCAAGCCCACTCCATTATAACAAGCAAAGATGAATAAACCTGATGTGTAATTTACAATCATAACTCTAAAATGATCCTTAAAACTGCACTTTTCAGATTTTGCTTTTACTGCAACTTAAGTGATTAAGCTGTCTCTCCTCCTTTTGCCAAAGGAAGTGAAGCAAGATTGATGGGGAATTTTGTGTTGTTCTGCCTTTAAAGCTTAATTACGGTCATATTTACTGAAATTCTCAAACACCTGACCAAAGGACAAATGAATACACAAAGCTTATCGCTAAACACAAAGATTTCTCTAATTAGGCATTACCCAATGGCAGCACATTTAATTGAATAAAACTGCTATAGGAAATGGACATTAGGCCTCACACAAACACCTAAATCACCACGCACAACGCTTAAGAAAAGCACTGACCATGAGGATTTGGATAAGAGCAATGCCTTGTTTGGAAGCTCAGAGTGGACCTTTCATTATCTCAAAGTGATCCACTGAGCAGTTTAATTTCACCAGGGACAATCAATTCTAAGTATTCCCAAGCTGATCACCCTTCCCCACCATGCCCTTACTCCAAGAACTTCAGGGCTACAGAAATTGTGGCTCTAAAGACTGAAATGCAGCTTCATTAAAGGATTGCTAGTAGAAAGTTGATGGATCAAAATACTGTAAACATTCTGTGATTCAAGATTCTAGCAGGAATTTTATCTTTTAACGATTCAGGTTCTTCCATTTATAGGAAGTAACCTGCGACTCGCAGTGTTCCTTTGGGGTCTCAGCAACTCAACTTTCCTTATTAACAGAATCTTTCCTAACACAAAGCCTGACAATATGCACAAAATTTAACTAGCAAGTATACAAAGCCTCAGAAGTTCCCTTTCACTTTCACCCTACCCATCTCTACACACAGTCTTTCATTCCAAACACTTAACAAAATTTAAAACTCTAAATAAGGAGATTCTTAACTCTAAAGATAGGAGCAGTGAGGCTGACAATCCAGCTAACCATTTATGATTACCCTCAGGAAATGGATAAAATATACATGCAAATAAAAGCAGGAATAAAGCAGGCCCCAAGACCTCAAAACTCAACCTGGCTGAAAAGAGGAGAATAAAATATATATTACAAACCTCAGAGGCTGAAGGGAGAGATGGGACCATCTGCATACTGACATGCAGAAATTTGGCAACACAATGGCAGCTAAATCTCAGAGAGAATGCTGCAGATTATCAAGCAACTTGTACCAACCCCAGTGATCCTTGTAAAGTTTCCCAGAACTTGGGAAGTGAGCCAATTATGGCTTGCCTAGTTCCTGTACTTCCATGGGAGGCAGCAAAGGAAGCATCAGACAACAGTCTATTCCTTAAGAGCTCAAAGCAGTACTCTGGCAGCCTTAGCCCCATTACTGCACCATTTAACATCTTTTGTTATTCTTCTCAAAAGACCTGATTTGCCTTTGCAACTTTTGTATTTTAAGGTATTATTATTTTAAAATATCAGTATCTTACACCACACAGTAATTTTCCTCATCTTGGGAAGTTCTTTTCTAATCCCTGCCTACAATAAATGGACCACAATAAAAGTAGGGCTAAACAATAAGCTTCTGAGGAAAGTTGAATTGAACTTTTAGTTGTAGTTTAAGAGGAAGAGACATAATCTAAGTATTCACTATATACAGAGTTTCCCCACCCTGAGAGAGTGACTGTAATACTGTAAATTCAAGCTTCAAAACATATGCAAGAATATATATAAGGCCTAAGCAGATGGTTTATGTGGAAAGGTCCCTTAGGGATGGAAGATTTTTCTCACTATTTAGATATCTCATAGGTAAGAAAGTTATATCTCAGCAGCCAACAGTAACATCTAACAATCACAAGGAAAAAAGCCACTGGATATTAGGGAGAAAAATGCCTTTACCAGTATCATTACCTAGAAGAGACAAATTCTCATCCAAAAATTACTTTCTAGATCACCAGAGAAGAATTTTTATTACAGTGTAAGAAGAGATAAGAAACTCTAGCTGGAGCAAAAGAAAAAATATCGTAAAACGGGTGTCTGACGACCTGAACAGGGTTTTCTTTCTTTTTTCAGTGATAGTGTTATTACTATAAAAGTGATAAGTTTTCTAGAAAGGTCTGCCAGTTCAAATATAAGTTGGAGTGTGTCCAGCAAAAACAATGAATGCATTTTTCCAAGTAAACTGTTAAATACCATACAAAAAGCAAACTGGCTTAAAAACTGCCCGAGCTGTAAATGTAATTAATTTAAACAGCACATCCAGGCTATAACTTTTCTTAACATCCCCAACAAAAGAGGTAGGTAAAAAGCCAGTTTCCATTGTGGAGCATGGCTTAGTTGAATAAATGAAGAATGTAAGGGATTTTGGGGCAGGGGGTGCATTCTTCCTGGACCTGGCACAGTGGCTTGGACCTGTAATCCCAATGCTTTGCTTGAGGCCCAGAGTTCCAGACCAGTCTGGTCAAACACGGTGAGACCCCTGTCTTTACCAAAAAAAAAAAAATTTAATTAGCGGAGCATGCTGGCACACACCTGTAGTCCTACCTACCAGGGAACCTGAGGCAGGAGGACCACTTAAGCCCAGAAGTTCAAGGTTACAGTGAACTATGATCACCACTGCACTCCAGCCTGGGCAACAGAGTAAGACTCTATCTCTTTAAAAAACATTCTTCCTATAGGGAAGGCTTTCAGGGCAAAATCTGGAGGGGACAGAGAAAGCAAGACAGTTATGACTCTGAGAAATATTATTTATACCTTTCTTTTTTCTTCAAAATGAGACCTGGAGAAAATGACTTAGTTGAGCCTCATTTCCTTATCTATAAAATAAGGGCACATAACGTAACAGATTGCTTACAGCAGGATTAACAGAAACACCCAGAAATCACTTTAAATGACTGTAAACTATTCGCAGGAACAAAGGATGAGGTTTGCAGATGTTAAACTATGGGAATATTAAAACTCTAACAACTGGGCCAGCATGGAACTAGGCAATGTCCTCAACATAACCCACATGTAAATGTTTTATTTAAAGCAAGAAAGTTTCTGGCTCTACAGAAGAGGCACAGGAAATTTTGGTGCTACCCCTGCCTAAAAGGGCAGGATGAGTTATGGTCCACTAGCAGAGAGTGCTTGGTTTTGAAAACACTGTTCTTCAGTGTTCATGAAGAGGACTAGAGTTAGCCAGGGAGGCTGACAAGTGCCATGTTTGATGACAACTGAGAGCCACTCGAGGAGCTTATGGAGGCTGCTGTCCAGAACATATACCGTTAGTATTTTGGAACTGTTGGTCTGACACCCTGACAGTAAAAACAGGAATTCGTTTCTCCCTTTGTGGCAGAGCACACAGGCGCTTGGGAACTGCACTGGAATTACTGACACTGTCTCTCCATCATCTCTTCCCTCTCCCCAAAGCTTTGGATTTGAAGCTTTTGTGCACTATAAAGACTGGATGCCACTATAAATATAACAGATGATCTGATTGTAATTATTCCTAAAACATGCTTAAAAGAGACTATATAAATTAGCAAGACGTTTGAAGTGCAATGTATAACTTGGATATTGAAGCATAAAAGAGCATGACAAATATTCAGTAATGCCTTATATATAAATAAAAATTGTTTAGATTGCTAAATTTTAATATGCCTTTGAGTACTGCCAACTAGGAATGCCACAGTAAGATGAATGGCAAGAATATCAGGATACCACACTCAATGTTCCCCAGACTGAATTACATGGAACAAGTTAATAATGAGGTTCCTTAGAGAAAGGGGAAGCCCACCCCTCCTCCTGGCTATTCACAATGCATCTCCATGTAGTAAAAGCTCCATAAAGTCTTGAAGAAACCTTTTTTAACTTTGTGTAAGTCAGCATTTCCCAAAATTTTTTGACCACAGAACTTTTTTCCCCACAAGGAAATTACAGTGACATGACATTCTGTACAGCATGTTTTGGGCAATGCTACGGTAATACACCTCTTATCTCAGCAAACATGTCTACATATCTGGGCTACATCTATGCTAGAGTCTACTGGTAGGAAAAACACATGGTATTCACAATCAGCTATACTGGCAAAGCACTCAAGGGTATGAGGTGAGATCACTGTTGTATTTGTGACAATTTCTATCCATGTATGCCCAAAATGGGTAAAATTAAGTATTTGGCTATGATCCTAGGTGGGTGTTTTTGCTTCTAAAGCTTAATAAAGAGAGGCAAGAAACCAGGAGATCGAGGTCCTAACAGCCTTCTACCATCAATTGGTCTGTATGTGTCTTGGGGAAGTCCTGGCATTGGTTTCTTCATATGTAACTTGGAGGGGACTTGACCAAATAATCTGATCTAAAATGAAGCAGGGGAAAGTGGGGCCAGATTTTCTTTGAGACGGAGTTGCACTCTTGTCACCCAGGCTGGAGTGCAATGGTGCGATCTCGGCTGACTGCAGCCTCCTACTCCTGGGTTCAAGCAATTCTCCTGCCTCAGCCTCCTGAATAGCTGGGATTACAGGCGCCCGCCACCACACCCAGCTAATTTTTGTATTTTTAGTAGAGACGGGGTTTCATCATGTTGGCCAGGCTGGTCTCGAACTCCTGACCTCAGGTGATCCACCTGCCTCGGCCTCCCAAAGTGCTGGGATTACAGCTGTGAGCCACCGCACCCAGCTAGTAGGGACAGATTTTCTAGCAATAAAACTTGAAGTGTGGCCGGTCGAGTGTGGTGGCTCACACCTATAATTCTAGCACTTTGGGAAGCCGAGGCGGGCAGATCACTTGAGGTCAGGAGTTTGAGACCAGCCTGGCCAACATGGCAAAACTCCGTCTCTACTAAAACCACAAAAATTAGCCGGGAGTGGTGACGGGCGCCTGTAATCCCAGCTACTC
>NW_016814741.1:126131-133268 GCF_001698545.2 Rhinopithecus bieti | reverse complement strand
AACCATTATAGGAATTTACAGCCAACATTAAAAAATGCCTAGGAAGCTTTAAACAGAAACTAATGCTTTCAGCTAATTCATGAAACAACATAGTAGTTGTAGGTTTCTTCATTAAGAAACCTTTGCTCAGTGGAATGCAAGCAGCTTAGTTATGACTAGTACTCAAAAATTAAAAGTTCATAAAGACTCAATTCTCCTGACTGCAATGCATTTCACTCCACTTTGCATTATTACAAAAAGCATATGTGTGTGCAACATGTTAATGCAATTCTAAGTCTATTCTTACTCTACTTTGTAAACTCAGATATGATGTAAAACGTTTTAAATGCTGTCAAATAGAAAATAGTTATAACATTACTTAACAGTAGAAAAATGGCAGAACCCAATGAAATATAGGCAGTCTCAAAGAATGGAAATTAAAGTGCATTTGCATTGGTAGCATTATTAATGAGGACTGATAGACCTCAAAGTAATGGTGGACTGATAGTCTGATGACTTCAAATGGGCAGGAATCTGTAATGATCTTTATATAGTCAGTGTACTTGAGTATTCTATGATGTTCTGCTGACATCTCAGCTTGGCTCACAGTCATTTACTACAAGCAAATACAACTATTCCCTGCATGCTGAGCACGCTAAACTAAAACAAAACAAAACAAAAAAAAAAGAAGTGTAGAAATACAAATGTGTCAAACCAATAGAAAATTACCTATGATGAGAACGTTCAGCTATAAGACTACATGGGGCTTTCTTATAATTCTCAATGCGACTCTCAAAAGACGCCTCCAATAGAAGAGTCGTTAAATGCTTTATATGTTCAGAAGGAAGAAACTTCTCTGGATGTGAGATTAGTAATTTAGACTGCTTCTTCAATCCTAAAAATAGTATATAAGAGAAAAAGTGGGGTTCTCCTAATAGTTGCAGGTCTATCTCAGAAAGCAATGTACCAGAATGCTGTTGGACCCAAATTTTACGCCAATTCTGTCCAGTGTACCTTTGAGTTTCACTTCAATCTTCATACTGTGAAATAACAATGTGATAAAGCACCAAGGAATGAAATATTCACTGCAAATAAGGGGAAGTTCATTCATGCATTCCAGAAGGTGTGAATGAACAGCCTGAAAGAAAATAACACGTGTTGGCAAGGATGTGGAGAAACTGGAACCCTCATACATTGCTGGTGGGACTGTAAAATGATTCAGCTGCTATGAGAAACAGTTTGGCAGTTCATTAAAAAGTTAAACATAGAATTACCATATGATCCAGCAATTCCACTCCTAAGTACAGGCCCAAAATAAATGAAAACAGGTATTAGAACAAAAACTTGTGCACGCATGTTCATAGCAGCACTATTCAAAAGGTGGAAACAGCCAGATGCAGTAGCTCATGCCTGTAATCTCAGTACGTTGGGAGGCGGATCACCTGAGGTCAGGAGTTCAAGCCAGCGTGGCCAACATGGTGAAACCCCGTCTCTACTAAAAATACAAAAATTAGCTGGGTATGGTGGCAGATGCCTGTAATCCCAGCTACTCGGGAGGCTGAGGCAGGAAAATCGCTTGAACCCAAGAGGCAGAGATTACATTGAGCGAGATCACACCACAGCACTCCAGCCAGGGCAACAGAGCAAGATTCTGTCTTTAAAGGTGGAAACAACCCAAATGTCCATAACTGATGAATGGATAAACAAAATGTGGTATATCCATACAACGAAATATTATTCAGCCATAAAAATGAATGAAGCATGGATATGTTCTAAAATGTGAATGAATCTCAAAAACATTATGCCAAGTGAAAGAAGCCAGACACAAAAGGTCACATATTGTATAATTCCATCATATGAAATATGTAGAATAGGCTAATCCATAAAAACAGAAAGCATTTTGGTAGTTACCAGGTGCTAGGGGAGGGGAGAATCCAGAGTAACTAATAAGTATGGAGTTTCCTTTTTAGGAGATAAAAATGTTCTGGAACTAGGTACGAGTTAGTGGTTATAAAAAATATAAATGTACTAAATTCCAATAAATTGTTCACTTTACAATGGTTAGTTTTATGTTATGTGAATTTCACCTCAATAAAAAAGTAACTCCCTTGACTAATAGCGGGTCACAAGGTAAATCTGTTAACAAAGTTGATGCAACCATTCAACCAATATTTATTGAGCTCCTACTATGTGTACAGCACTAGAGACAGGGTGATGAATAAAAGACACAGTAGTCCCTGCCTTCAAGGAGCTGAGAGTATAGCCAGAGGGGAGACCAGGCATTCATCAAATGCTCATACAAATCAGCTAAGTGCCAAGAATGATGGCTGCAGAGTACTTGAGGGCTAACCTAGCCAGGACCACACAACAACCATGTGCAGCACAAACCTGATCATATTGCTTCTCCAGGCCCCACTTGAATGGTTTCCCACTGATCTTAGAACTGAAAATTAAAATCCTTATTCTGACCTGCAAAGTTTTATACATAGTCTGGTCTCTTCCTCCTATTTCCCCAACTTCATTTGCCCTCCTCTTCTCTTTCTCTATTGTAACCAATTGGCCTTTTCTCCATTCCAGGTAAGCCGCAGGACCCTTCTTGTCCCTGAGCATTCCACTGTTTCCCTCAGCATAGAATACTCTTCCCTCTTTACCTACTGATAATAATCCTTCAGATCTCAACAACCATAACTTTATCATTAACCCTTCTCTGGTGACAATCAAAATGAAGACAGACCAATAACTTGTTCTCCAAAATCTATTTCTGCTACAGGGAATTTACAATGAGCAAAGCAAAGCATGAAGAAAATCTCAATTCAGTTTCTCAAAAAGCCATAACACCAAGTCTCTTCAAAGTCTCCCCCAGAAGTCTCCTCAAGCATACCTATCAAAATTTACTAAAAGAAATCCTGTGAGAAGTCCTTGACTTTGCAGAAACTGTTTTAAGAAAACAATCTTCTAAGTAGTTTCAGTAAAACAAGGCAGTGATTATGACAAAACTTTGTATAGTCTATTATGACACTTTAGCTCATTAAACATAATTTAATGTGACTGGTTATTGTGATGCCTTGTTAACTGATTTTAAACATACTTCAGACAATTTTCTCCTGAACAGTATTCAGAATCATCATTTCCAGATAATTAAACAGTTGATTCAAATGATGGTTACAGCTATTTCTATTTTATAAAAAGTCAGGCTTTAGGCCAGAGATATAATCCCCAATGTAATATTGCTTCTGTGAAGAAAATCAGATTCAATTTACATTATTTTGACTTACAGAAAATTTTCTGTGAACATAACCTGCCAATAAAATACAAGGACAATTGTAAAAGGTTTTCAGAAGGGCCTATCACCCGGCACTAGTGTGTACCATGGAACAGAGGCTGGGCACAAGGCAAACATTCAAATCAGCCAGCCATGAGCTGTTCTCTTTTAAAGTTTATCTCACTTAATAATCATAAACTGGGGCAGGGTATTTTTCACAGCATTGATTTCTCTGCAAGCAGAGCAGGGAGAAAAATCACTTACAAACTAATACCCATGAGAAGACAATACACGTGGAATTAAAAATTGCAGGTTGGGGCCAGGCATGGTGGCTCAGGCCTGTAATTCCAGCACTTTGGGAGGTGGAGGTGGGCAGATCACCTGAGGTCAGGGGTTCGAGACCAGACTGGCCAACATGGCAAAACCCGTCTCTACTAAAAATACAAAAATTAGCCGAGAGTGGTGACGGGCACCTGTAATCCCAGCTACTCAGGAGGGTGAGGCAGGAGAATCACTTGAACCTGGGAGCTGGAGGTTGCAGTGAGCCGAGATCGCACCACTGCACTCCAGCCTGGGTGACAGAACGAGACTCTGTCTCCAAAACAAAAACAAACAAAAAAATTTCAGGCTTCAAAAAAAGTGCAAAGATAACGTTATAAAGTCCCATACAAAAAAAAGACTCTGAAGGGTGGGAGGGGGATGAGGGATAAAAGACTACAAATTGGGTTCAGTGTATACTGCTCGGGTGATGGGTGTACGAAAATGTCACAAATCACCACTAAAGAACTTACTCATGTAACCAAATACCACTTGTTCCCCAAAAACCTATGGAAATTTTTAAAAAAAATTTTTTTAAGACTCTGCCAAAGCTGTCAAAGGACACTGATGTGATATAACATTATCTTTGCATCTTTTACAACCTAAAAATTACATTTTAAAGAATAACATCTCAATGATTAACAGATATTATTTATTTAGATATTTGACATAACAATTAGTAATGAAGCCCAAAGGGTTTACTAATAAATGAGTAAACAACAGCATGTAATCAACGGCACTATTTGTTGGGTCATAGTCTCCACAAAACCACTGGGCAATCAACTCCAAACATAGATACTCCACTACAATCAGACAATGAGACTTGTTTGTTTCAGTAGTTTTCATCCACACACTTGAATTTTTATAAATACAAAATATTAGTTAATGAACTGTGTCTAGACCTCACTAAGATCAAATAATTGTTTCTACAAAGGGTGAGGTGCAGTAGAGAAGGAGAACTGCAGGTTGAAGTGACTGTTAGTACAATCGGTTGGAGAAGAAAGCTATTTGTTCAAATGAAACTCCAAATGAGAATATTAAAATTCAACAGTCAAGAGCTGCAGAGTGGTAAGGAAAATTCTCCTTTCACTGATGTTCAAAAGACGAGAGAGAGAATTTTCTCCTATCAGCTTTTGCCATCCATATGCTGAGACTACAGTGAATCTTGTGTAGAAAAACAACTAGAACACCTAAGTGGTATATTTCAATCACAAAAATTGCCACTTACCAAATTTTCTGGTACCCTGTGATAGAAAAGGCAATAAACAATAAAGTTCTTAAAACATTATACATACATACACATATATACACACTCCATCTTGCTCTGGAGCTCAGAAACAATGGAACCTAGTAAGGTGATTTTTTTAAGTGATTTGCCTAAGGAAAGTTATTATTTCTTCCTCATTCCCCTAGCTATGTTCCTGGGACTAGGACCTTATCAGGTTATAACTCAAAGACAGGCCCATTGCTATCAAAGGCTCCACTTATCTTGCCTTGCCTTGCCCTGCCCAGAATGCATGAGCAGGTTTTTTTGTTTTGTTTTGCTTTTTTGAGACAGTCTCGTTCTGTCACCCAGGCTGGAGTGCAGTGGTGCAATCTCAGTTCACTGCAAGCTCCACCTTCTGTGCTCACGCCATTCTCCTGCCTCAGCCTCCCAAGTAGCTGGGACTACAGGCACCCGCCACCACACCCACATAATTTTTTTGTATTTTTAGTAGAGACAGGGCTTCACCGTGTTAGCCAGGATGGTCTCGATCTCCTGACCTCACGATCCACCCGCCTCGGCCTCCCAAAGTGAGCAGGTTTTAAATTCCATACATGCCCTCCGAGGGTACTAATCTTCCTCCTCCTGCTGTGTGCCATAGAGTAACTCTCCCCCTCTTCTTCCACTCTTTCACCTTTTGCCATTGTGAAAAGTATCAGCTGGGTAGTAGGTGCAGGCTGAGGCGAAGCCCAATCACTTCTCTCCTTTCACTTGCATTCTACCTCTCACTGACCTCTGAGCTAGGGCTGTATTATTTCCTGTAATAGGCAAGTTTACAATCTCATGGAGTTGACAGGAAACACAAGTAGGACATAAGTGAAGGAAGTATATTAGTATATTTACAGTGCACTGCTAAGTAAATACAGAAGAAGAAAGGAATGAGTTACTGAAATGTAGAAGCTGACTGGGGCTGTGTCGAGTTTGTCTTAAATTTCCAGGAGATTAATGTGTCTGAGCCTTGGGTAATTGTGGCCTCTTGTGATCTTGAATATGATCAAATTAGTTTGAAAATCTGCTGCATAATTCAAATGTGTCAGGCTCCAAAGCTAGAGTCTGCACACAATGACAAGAGAATTTTATTTTCAGTTGTATACTGCGCTTGGTTTCAGAGCTACTCTAACAAACCTTACTTTCCCTTGCCATTCTAATTTCATTTACCACTAGTAGTCTCCACCAAGAATGCTCTGCTGTCACCAAATTAATCTCCCACCTCATTTTCTCGCCAAGTTTATCAGTTTATTCCCAACTGCTGTTCTCTTGGACTGGAATTGTCTGCATGACTCTCCTTGAAAGTAAACTGAAAGTTCAACTAATGCCAAATTCAGCAGCTTAATTAAGAGTCCCTGTAACATATGGAAGGCTGCAGATACATAAAATTGGCAAACCTTACCAAACTGGCTTCCCCTCAAGGTGATCAGCCAGTGATTCTTGAAGCTGTGTCTCATTTTCTTAGGATACAACAGGGCTTCTTCTTCTGCAGTAAGGATAAGTAACACCTAAGTGTCTGTTACACGCAGATGAAGAATCCTACGGATGGATGGATGGATTGATGGGTGGATGGATGGATGGATGGATGGATGGAAGAATTACAGATATGGCTCACTCATTTGATTAAACAGGCCTAGCCCCAAAATCAGAATATCATTTAGAGCCATTTGAGATCACCAAGGGTCATCAAGCTATGTATGACTGGAGATGAAAATATAGTATGATCAAGGCTGGAGCCTCAATGTTTAACTGTCTCATGAATATCTAATGGATATATTTTGATGCTCAAAATCAGAGGTACTCTGATATTTGCAATTTTAATGGCCTTTTTTCACAGAGCATGGCAATTACCAGGTTGTTTCAAAGAGGCTGTACAAGGGATGATGAAGAACAGAAGTATACTGGCTATGTGCATCAGTTCTGGGACCAGATATCTGGGTTCAAATCTTGGTTCTGCCACTTATTAGCTAGGTAACCTGGGGCAAGTTCCTTAACCATGTGATGTCTCAGTTTTCTCACTAGTCTACATGGGGGTGATTATGTTGATGACAACTTATAAAGCAATTATGAAACAGTGCCTTCATATCATAAATACTGAAAAAAATGTTAGTTGTGTTACACAGCGCAATGGAATAGTAAATTCCTTTGCTGCCAATAACTAGTTGCTTCTGACATAGAAAAAAAAAACTGATGTCCATGGAAAAAAATATAATTCTAATAAAAATAGGTGAAATATATCTGCAAGGTTATTACACTTGAAACTCAGTGAGCACAAATGAAATTAACATTAACTTTTTTTAACTAAAATAAAAACAGATATACAGTC
>NW_016814741.1:105334-124204 GCF_001698545.2 Rhinopithecus bieti | reverse complement strand
TCAATCAAGTTTATACATAAAATACTCTTAAAGGCAACAACACTAATTTTTACTGTATTCATCTTTATCAACTACTGTCTTTATTCATAATTCCCTCTATTTAAAGCCCAAAGCATTCCCAAACAACTGTTCTTGGCAAGAGAAGTCTCTCTAGTTTTCTGCAATTCTCATTATCCATCATTCTCAGAACTAAAACCTTTAAAAGAAATCTTTGGAATCACTTTTAAAACATGCTTATGCTTGCCAAATACTGTCCCATTCTTTTTTAATACGTTTGAATAGATTTGCTTTGGGAATAATTACGTTTTAGAAACTGCCAAAGCAAGAGGGAAGTTGTACACCACTATAGAGATCGCTCAGATTGTTGTGTGGGGATCTCTGTCATATAAACTTCATTATGGATCTTCGGGTTTCACTATGATCATCCAAAAATACTTTTGACTTATACATTCATATTTAAAAGAAAAGTTTGCAATAAAGGGCCACGCATTGCTTGACCTTGAGAAATAGTGCCTCTTGCATGAATCCAGGTAACCTCTGGCTTTTAACCGGTATGTTATATAACAAACCGGAATAAGCTTTGCTAAGGAGCTTCAATTTTACTAATGTCCAGTTGTTTCCAACCTGGTGAACACTAGGTTTCCTTCCTAAATAAATTTCACCCCAAAAAAATCTTAAACAGCTAAATTATAAGACTTTGTGGTATCAGTGGCTATAAATCTCAGTAATGACCACCTCTGGACTTAGTTTAGAGAACTGGAGTATATCTGATAACTAGGAATAAAGAGCTAATAAAAATTGGCTTTGTAAATGTTAAAGGTTGGGTTAGCAATTGTCCACAGCGTAAGTATACAATCCGCTGTGTAACTCCTAAGGTTTACTTTACTTTTGCTACTGTTCTTTTTTCTTTTAAAATAAATTAATAGATTAATAAAACACAACCACCCAGTTGCTATAGGGAAAGCAGGATTTGGGCTCTAATGGTGACCATAAAATACTATGAAGAAATGCTTTCATTCACTCCTACGAATACATTTAAAATTTAAAAGAAACATAAACATAGATCATGTAAATAAGGATTTTGGTTACATTTCTAAAATAGGATGTTCAATGTTATAGTTTGTATTTTGACTGAAACAGATTGATATTAGTTAGAATAAACATTAGGATTTGGGGTAGGAAGCCTATAACATAGACCTCTAATCAGGTTCAGACCCAGACAGTATCTGCAAAGGGAAACAGTTGGTGGAAGTGACTGACAGGTGACTCCTGTGGCACTCTGCACTGCTTACATGGCATTTACTAAAAATGCCTGTACCAAAAAAAAAAGATGTGGGACCCAAAGGCCAATTACATCTACCCATGACTCTCATCCAATTGCCCATCCTCATCTACTTACTGCTCTGGACTTCCTTCTTCTACCCCACATACATGACCTAATTGTTCCCCTTCCCCCTCTCTCTCCCATTCATTAAACTAAGTCCTGGGCCAGGCGCAGTGGCTCATGCGTGTAATCCCAACACTTTGGGAGGCCCAGACAGGCAGATCACTTGAGCTCAGGAGTTCAAGACAAGCATGGGCAACATGGTAAAACTCTTTCTCTACAAATACAAAACAATTACCCGGGCATGGTGGCAGGTACGCCTGTAGTCCAAGCTACTCGGGAGATTGAGGCAGGAGGATCAGTTGACCATGGGAGGCAGAGATTGCAGTGAGTCAAGATCGTGCCACTACACTCTAGCTTGGGCAACAGAGTGAGACCCTCTCTCATCAACAAACAAACAAACTAGCTATGTCCTGTATGGCTGGGTGCAGTGGCTCACACCTGATATTCCAGCACTTTGGGAGGCTGAGGTGGGAGGACTGCTTGAGCCCAAGAGTTCAAGACCATCCTGGGAAGCATAGTGAGAACTCATCTCTACAAAAAAATCAAAAAATCAGCTGGATGTGATGGCTCATGCCTGTAGTCCCAGTTATTCCAGAGGCTGAGGCAGAATGATCATTTGAGCCCAGGAGGTTGAGGTTGCAGTGAGCCATTATTGTGCCACTGCACTCTAGATTGGAAATCAGAGCAAGATCCTGTCTCAAAAAAAAAAAAAAAAAAAAAAAAAAACTACATCCTATAAAACCTCCCCCCCTTGTTAATCAAACTCTCTACATCTTAACATCAGAAACCCTTCCTTATAGCCACCCCCATTCCTTGAAACTTGGCTCTCTTACTTAAAATTCTTCCCCCTCTGAACCTCTTATCTATATAACTCAGAGGGCAGTAAGCAAGCTTCCTCTTGCCTCCCCCTTGCTTACAGAGTCCATTGCTCCATACTCATGGCATCATTCCTTTAGTTTGATATCATCTGGAGACACCAGCTTTTACCCATCCTCATCATGGTCATCTAGCCATCTCCTTGGACATTTGCCTTCATTCATTTGGGTCACTGGTGGCCTCTCCATCTCATCTCCTGCCATCATCTGATGAAATCTGAACACACCATCTCATAGTTCTTAGACTTCTTATCTGTAGTGACCTTTACCATCCGTTGTCATCACTATCAAACACCAGTCTCTGGTCACTTATTGCCCACTGGCTGAAGAGTTTGAAATTTGGCTTTCAAACTTGTTCTCTATGCCAACACTTGCCATGGTACTTGAAAATTCTATCATCCACATGCAACACATCCACCCCAATCCAGAAACCTAGATTGCTGAGTCCCAAAACTCCTTTAAGGATCTTCACCTCCACTCTTGTTTACCCACCTCCTCTATAGTGAGAATAGGATCTGTTCTCACATACTGCTTCATCCCTGACACATAATAGCCCTCTCTCATTTTTCAGCTCCATAACTTCTACTACATAGCTCTTTAAGACCGCTACTCTCCCCTTTTTTTTTTTTTTTAAGACCTCTACTCTCTTTTTTTTTTTAAGAGACGGGAGTCTCACTATGTTGCCCAGGTTGGAGTGCAGTGGCTATTAACAGGCATAATCATGGTACACTGCAGCCTTGAACACCTGGGCTCAAGTGATCTTCCCACTTCAGCCTTCTGAGTAGCTGGGCCTACAGGCATGCAGCACTGCACTCAGCTAAAGACCACTACTCTTGTGACCCTGCCCTCAGTTTCCCAAAGCCCTTACCAGTCTTTACCCACACTTTCCCTCTGATGTCTGAACACCATATTGACTCATGGAACCTATTCTCTCACCAGCCCTCTCAATTCCTTCCCAACCTGGCTTTTTGCCATAAATGACCTACCTACAAAGCTCTAAATCCAGGACCAATCTCGCAAACTGCTTTCTTCATTCCTGCAGGTAGGAAGCTGAGAACAGTTGTGGTAAAACCATACTGATAAAAAATTAAAGTCGTTACAAACTCTTCAGTGCTACTCCACAAACCTCCACTTGTCTTCCTTCATCTGACTCTCCACTTACCCTAAATGCTCATTTCAAAGTTTCATGACTCTCAAGTCCCCTATCACAATCCTCCCTATATGGGTGACCTTGCTCCTACATCCCTTAGAAAATCAGGGTCATCTAGGAAGCATTCCCTCACACTGCCCTGGGTGTGCACATCAGCCCTTTCCTTCAAGTTTGAGAAAGAATAAAGAATTTCTTCTCCCATTCAAGACTCACAAAGAGCCTCTACCTATGTTTTGATCTCTCTCTCTCCATATTTTTAGACCAATAATTATTCTGTCTTTCCTATACTGTCAACCACTTCATCTCTACTTTCTATCTACCCATGTTTCCTTAACTTAAATTTATTTAAATACTTATTTTCCTTTAAAAAACTCCAGAATTTCCTTGACTGTGAACCTTATTTCTAGCCTCTTCTCCCCTTCCCTCTATAGGCCCAATGTAAAGTGGTATTCTTCAGGGCAGAAATGTGTTTGTTTTGTTCACGGACATACATTAACATCTAGAACAAGGCCTGACATGTGATAGGAGCTCAATAAATAACCGTTGAATAAATGACCATTCTCCTCAAAAGAATATAGCATCTCTACTTCCTCACCTCCTCTTCACTCTTTCAGCCCTCTCTCTGTAAGCTGGTCCACAGACCCACACTTCCATTAACTCTAACCTGCCAAATCCAATGAATAGTTCTCAGTCTTTACCTTACTTAAACCTATGCTATGATTTGACTGTCCCTCCAAAACTCATGTTAAAATTTAAATGCCACTGTGATGGTATTAAGAGATAGGACCGGAACCTTTAAGAGACAATTAGGCCATGAGGGCTCTGCCCCCATGAATGGATTAATGTCATAATTGCAAAAGTGGGTTGGTTATCATGAATGGGTTGTTATAAAAGCAAGTTCAGCCCTCTCTTGCTCACTTACTCTTGCCCTCTCTTGCCCTTCTGCCTTCCACCATGGGATGATGCAGCAAGAAGGTTCTCAACAGAAGCCAAGTCCTCAACCTTTGACTTCCTACCCTCCAGAATTGTTAGAAATGAATTTCTTTTCTTTATAAATTACTCCGTGGGTGGTATTCTATTACAGCAACACAAAACGAAGAAAGACAGGAAATTGGTACCGAGAGTAGGATTGTTACTACAAAAAATAACTGAAAACGGGGCCGGGCGCAGTGGCTCACGCCTGTAATTCCAGCACTTTGGGAGGCCGAGGCAGGCAGATCACGAGGTCAGGAGATCAAGACCATCCTGGCTAACACGGTGAAACCCCGTCTCTACTAAAAAAAAAAATACAAAAAATTAGCCAGGCGTGGTGGTGGGCATCTGTAGTCCCAGCTACTCAGGAGGCTGAGGCAGGAGAATGGTGCAAACCCGAGAGGCGGAGCATGCAGTGATCCAAGATCGCACCACTGCACTCCAGCCTGGGCAACAGAGCGAGACTCTGTCTCAAAAAAAATAAAATAATAATAATAACTGAAAATGTGGAACTGGGTAATGGGGAGGGGCTGGAAGAGCAGATTAGAAAAAGCCTAGATTGCCATAAATGGAGTATTAAGGATAGTTCTGATGAGGGCTCAGAAGAAGAACCGCTATGAGAAAGTCTCGAGGCCTCTTAGGATACTCTAAGGGGTCATCGATCGAATGTTGGTATAAACATGCATGGACACTAAAGGTGCATTCTGACATGCCGATTCTGATGAGGTCTCAGATATAAAAGATAAATATCTTATCGCAAACTGGAGTAAACGCCATCCTTGTTATGAAGTGGCAAAGAATGTGGCTGAATTGTGTGCATGACCTAGGGCTTTATGGAAGGCAGGATTTAAGAGCAATGAACTAATGAACTAGGATATTTGGTAGAAGAAATTTCTAAGCAAAATCTCAAAGTATGGCTATTTTTAACTATATACACAGTAGGATTTGAAAAGAAAGAAATGAGTTAAAATGAAATTTACAATTTAAAACAAGTACAACAGGGACTGGGCATGGTGGCTCACACCTGTAATCCTAGCACTTTGGGAGGCCAAGGCGGGTAGATCACAAGGTCAGGAGTTCAAGACTAGCCTGGCCAAGATGGTGAAGCCCTGTCTCTACTAAAAATATAAAAAATTAGCCGGGCATAGTGGTGGGCACCTGTAATCCCAGCTACTCAGGAGGCTGAGGCAAAGAATTGCTTGAACCCGGGAGGTGGAGGTTGCAGTGAGCGAGACTGCACCACTGCACTCCAGACTGGGTAACAGAGTGAGACTCCGCCTCAAAATAAACAAATAAATAAAATAAAAAGAAGCACAACAGAAAGATTTTTTAATTTTTCAGCTTGGCCACGTACAGAATGCCCCAACGGTGTGGCCAAGAAACCCTTTGCTACAGAGATTCATACAAACAAAAGGAATCACCAAGACAATGGAGGAAGACCCCCAAAGGCAATTCAGAGATCTTTGAGGCTGCCCTCCCACTATAGACCCAGAGCTACAGGAGGGAAGAATGGTTTTGGAGGACAGACCTGGGGCACACTCCACAGGCTATCTGCCCAGAGTCTCTTCTCGCTGCATTCCAGCCCAGTGATCCATGGCCACCCCAGCCATGGCTCAAGGGAGCCCAGGAGTGGATCGAGCTGCCACTCCACAAAATCCATGCCATAAACCTTGGTGGTGTCTACATGGTGCCAATTCTGCAGGTGTGCAGAATACGAGAGTTGTGGGGGCATAGCTAACTCTATCTAGATTTCCAAGGATGTCACAAACAGCCTGGGTGCCCAGGCAGAGACTTGTCAGAGGGGTGGAGCCACCACAGAAAGCTCCTACCAGGGAAATGCCAAGTAGAAATGTGAGGTTGGAGCCAGCACAGAGAGTCCTCAATAGGGAAATGCATGGTGGAAATATGGGACTGGGACCATTACCATGACTCCAGAACTGTAGAGCTCCCAGCTTACAGCATCAGCCTGGGAGAGCTGCAAATAGGAGACTCCAACCTGTGAGTTACTGAGTGCACTAAACCCAACAAAGCCATAGAAGCAAGGCTGCCTGAGTCTTGGAGGCCAAATCTCCATCCCAGTGTGCCCAGGATGCAGGATATGTCGTCAGCGGAGATTATTATTTAGCTTTAAAACATAATGGTGTTTTCCCTGAAGGGTTCTGGACTCAGTGGGGATGAGTTATCCCTTCCTTCCTGGTTATTCCTCCCTTTTGGAATGGGAATGTCTAACCTATGCTATTTTGATAGCACATAACTTGTTAATTTCACAGGCTCACAGCTGGAGAGGAATTCACATTAGGGTGAATCGTGCTTTGAGTCTCTCATCTATATCTGATTTAAATGAGACTCTGGGATTTGGAGTTCATTCTGGAATGAGTTAAGACTTCTGCGGTGTCATGTGCTTATAGTCCCCGCTATGTGGGAGACTGGTGTGGGAGAATCACTTGCACCCAGGAGGTTGACACTGCAATGAGATGTGATCATGCCACACACACACACAAAAAAAAACTTTTGGGTGTATTCACCATTGTTCCATCTGTAAGGGTGCATCCTTCTATATAGAAGTACCTCGCCCTGCTGAGAATTAAAAAGAAAATTTTATATTCGAGTGCTATTCCTTTTGCAGCATTGAAACTTTATGTACAACAATTTGGGGGCTCCTCCGGGATTACATTCCCCTCCAGGGGTGGTCTCTGGTTCTCTCTCTTGTGAGGAGGTGCACCCCGCCCTATTGTGGCTGTCTCAGGGGTGAGAAATCAAGACCCACCCAGTGGGAGGAATAACCCAAGCTCTCAGCAACACAGGGAAAAAAAGAAGGTGGCCAGCAACCCAGCTTAAAGGATCCTCACATACTGCGGCAACGACTCTGTGCACAGACCAAGGAAGGAGAAGCTGTGGGAGCTGGTAAAGTACTTCCTTGGTGGTCAAATTCTGGAGGGCTAAATGTGTGTGTGCGTGAATGATTACCAAGAACCCTGCTTGCGGTGTTGTGTGGATGGTGACAAGTCCTACTGCTGGACGGAGTGAATGGGTCCTCTCCGCAGTTCCATAGCTACCTCATATGGCTTAGCGCAGATCCTGCCATGGGATTTATGCCAGCACACCAACACTAAGAGGGGCCTAATTCTCCCTTAGGGGAGCAGCCAGAGAGGACGGCAGGAGTGGGAAGTGTGCAAAGGACCTTCAGAGGGGGAAAGGGGGAAAACAGGTCAACCTCGCAGGACAAGTAAGGCAAGACACCCCCTGGTTTGAGGGGCTGAGCCTTGCGGGACAGGCAAGGCAAGACATCCCAGGTGTGAGGGGTTGAGCCTTCTGGGACAGGCAAAGCGAGACTTCCCTGGTGTTGAGGGGTTGAGCCTTCTCGGAGAGGCAAGGCGAGACATCCCTGGTTTGAGGGGTTGAGCCTTCTGCTAATTTCAAGGCTTGAACCTCACACAACCCCCCCCACTTTCTTCTCAGGAGAAGAAAAGAGTAGCTCCACTCCCACCAGTCTCTCCCCTAGGGGAAGAGGAAAGAGAGGGGAGAACAGCAGCAGAAGCGGCTGGCAGAGGTAAGGAAAGACCAGCAGAGAGAGACAGACAGAGACAGAGAGACAGACAGACAGGAGAGAAAAAGAGAGAGGAGAAAGAGAGGGAGAGAGAGAAGAGGGAGAAGGGAGGGAGGGAGAAGGGAAAGAGAGGGGGAAAGAGAGCGGGGAAAGAGAGAAAAGAAAGAGAGGAAAAGAGGCAGGGAGAGAGAGGAAGAGACAGAGAGACAAAGAGGGAGTCAAAGAGAGAAAGTCAAAGAGAAGGAAAGAGATATACAAGTAGTTAAGAAAAATAAAACAGTATACCCTATTCCTTTAAAAGCCAAGGTGAATTTGGAACCTATCCTTGATAATTAAAGGTCTTCTCCGTGAACCTGTAACACTCAATACCACTTTGTTGTCAGTGTAAACAAGGGCATAGCCTGAAAGCACTGAGGCCAATGACAACCCGTAGCCTTTCTATCAAAGCCACTGACAACCCGTAGCCTTCCTATCAAAAATCCTTAACCCGGTAACCCGCGGATGGCCCAAATACATTCAATCTGTAGCAGCAATGGCTTTGCTAACAGAAGAAAGTAAAAAAATAACTTTCAGAGGAAACCTCATTGTGAGCACACCTCACCAGTTCAGAACTATCCTACGCCAAAAAAAAGAAAAAAAAGAAAAAAGGTAGCTTACTAATTCAAAAATCTTAAAGTATGGGACTATTCTGTTAGAAAAAGATGATTTAACATTAACCACTGATAATTCCCTTAACCCAGCAGGTTTCATAACAGGGGATCTAAATCTTAATTAATTACCATACAAAGGTCTGACTAGACCTAGGAGGAACTCCCTTCAGAACAGGACAATAGATGGTTCTTGCCGAGTGATTGAGGGAAAAAGACACAATAGGTATTCAGTAATTGATAGGGAAACACTTGTAAAAGCAGAGTTAGGAAAATGCCCTAATAATTGGTCTGCTCAAATGTGCAGGAGCTGTTTGCACTCAGCCAAGCCTTAAAGTACTTACAGAACCAGGAAGGAACCATCTATACCAATTCCAAGTTAATTCGGACTAAACAAGGTCTTATTAACAACAAAGGATAATTGAAATCCCAAACTTACAAGGTTTTCAACAAAAGTTTGCAAAAAGTGAACAGTGTAACATGTATTATCCTAACTTCTAATCTTATGGCCTTAGGCAATCTAGTCCACAGACACGAAGGAAGTTCGCTTTGGAAAAGAAGGGTTATCATCTTTAGGAAAAAAAGGGGAGGGGGGAGGATTTATGTAAAGAGAATGTTATATGGTAAATTCTTGTCCTGAAATAACTGGTTGTTTAAAGAAAGGTGTGTTTGCCATAAGTCAGAAAGTTGAGGCATGCCGAAGAATTGTCTGTGAAACAAACAAAAAAAAAATATGTCTTATAAAAAGGAATTTATGCAAGAAAGGCTGTATAATTTAAAAGCAGTTAGGCCTCCTGAATGTAAAACTATTGAAGAAACAGTTTATGTGCAAGGTGTNGTGAATTTCTTAGAAATTATATACTTGGTTTATCTTCCACTTTTCTTCCCCTCAAAACTAAAAGTCTTTTAGCACATGCACCACCCCTAGAATTTCCAGTAAACCAGGACCAGCCTGAAGATCATGTTCTCATCAAAGGCTGGAAAGAAGGAAAACTCGAGGCAGCCTGAGAAGGACCCTACCTTGTGCTGCTAACCACCACTGTTCATATAGTGAAAAAGGGATGGACTCATCACGCCCCAGTCAAGAAAGCACCACCCCCTCCAGAGTTGCAGGCCATAGTCCCAGGGGAAAACCCTACCAAACTAAAGCTAAGAAAAATTTAAGTCTTACATCTCTCTATTACTCTTTCTTCTTTCCTTGCTCTATTGTTAACCATTTATTATTAACATAACCAAGTCAATTTCGCCTCAAACTACTGCATTTAATGCTTGCCTTGTCAAACCCTGTGGGGACTTGCCAAGTCAAAGACAGCTATCTACTTCAGAAAAGTACCTCTGTCCCTCCTGATTCTCCTCAGACTGGGCATTAGTAAATTGGGACCATTTAATCTGGGGACATTTCGATAAAGACCCCAGTGTCAACCAGGAGTCTTGCCCCCCGATGTAGACCTTTACGCCATAGTTGGTCCAGTGTTCTGTGGACCACTAAAGAGCAAGCATGGACTGCCCCAACTGGTTTTTGTAATTTCGTAAAACCATACATTCATTTTACTAGAGGATCATAGAAGTTAAAGACTTAAAACAAACTTTGGCAATTAAGACAGGATACCAAGCTGCAACTGCCTGGTTGGAATGGATCGAATATTCCGTCCGCACGTTTAACAAAGCAATTGTTCCGCTTGTGTGCACAGCAGGCCAGAGGCCCAGACTGTCCCCTTTCCACTAAGGTGGTCCTCTAGTCGACCAGGCATGGACTGCATGGCAGCTCTTTTCCAGGATTCTACAGCCTGGAGTAATAAGTCATGCCAAGCTCTCTCTCTGCTATATCCTGAAGTTCGGCACCCTGCGGGTCAGCCCCCAAGGGCCATCCAGCTTCCGTCTCCCAACACCAAGTTCACTTCATGTCTCCCATGACAGGGAAGAAACTTAGCGTTCCTTGGAGACCTGAAGGGATGCAGTGAGCTTAAGAATTTTCAAAAGCTTACCAATCAGCCCTTATTCATCCCTGAGCAGATGTGTAGTGGTATTATGGTGGACTTTTACTGGACACTCTGCCAACTAACTGAAGTGGCACTTATGCTTTAGTCCAATTGGCTATCCCTTTCACCCTGGCATTCCATCAACCAGAAGGAGGAAAATGGGTCTTTCGACTCTCACTTCTATTTAGATGCAATTGGAGTCCCATGGAGAATACCAGATCAATTTAAAGCCTGAAATCAAATAGCTGCAGGATTTGAGTCAATATTTTGGTGGGTGACAGTTAATAAAAATGTAGATTGGATAAACTACATCTATTACAACCAACAGTGATTTACTAACGACACTAGAGATACCGTTAAAGGAATAGCTGAACAATTAGGGGCTACTAGCCAGAATGGCTTGGGAAAATAGGATAGCCTTAGACACGATATTAGCAGAAAGAGGAGGAGTCTGTGTCATGATTAAAACTCAATGTTGCACCTTCATCCCAAACAACACCGCCCCTAATGGAAGTATAACAAAGGCATTGCAAGGTCTGACTGCTCTGTCCAATGAGTTNAAAAAAAAAACTTTTGGAGCCATTAAGGTAGAATTAACATACTTCATATGTGACAAGGACATGGGTTTCAGGGCATCAGGAACAGTGAGTTATGGTTTGGATGTCCCCTCCAAAACTCATGCTGAAATGTGATTGCCACTATGATGGTTTTAAGAGGTGGTGGGACCAGGACTGGTGAGAGGTGATTAGGCCATAAGGGCTCTGCCCTCATGAATGGATTAATGTTAGAGTGGGTTGTTATAAAAATGAATTTGACTCCCTCCTGCTCTCGCCCTCTTGCTCTCTCAAACTTTCTTGCCCTTCCACCTTCTGCCATGGGGCAACTCAGCAAGAAGGACCTCGGCAGATGCAGGCCCTTCAACCTTGGGCTTCCCAGCCTTAGAGAACTGTAAGAAATAAATTTATTTTCATTATGAACTACCCAGTCTGTTAGAGCAACACAAATTAGACTAAGATAAACTCTCTTTAGCAAGACACTATCACCCATATTCTCCTTCTTGGAAGACAATTTTTTCCTTTCCTTCCCTAACTCTACACCTCTCTCACCTCTATGGACATGCCTTCTCAGTTTCCTTTGCCAGATCTGCTTGTCCTGCTCCCACACTAAATGATGCTATTTCTCTAGATTTGGCTCTCAGCTCTGTCCTTCATCATTCTACATGTTCTCCCTGGGTTTCCTAATCCACATGTGTGGCTTTAATTACCATCTTTATGTTGATCACACCAAAAAGGTCTATCTACAGCCCCAGACTTCTCTTCTGAACTCTACACGCAATATAAGAATAATAACCACCACTGATGTTTGAGGGTTTATGTTCCAAGAAACAATTCCAAGCTCTTTGCATGTATTTAAATTCATTTAGTCCTCACAACCAACCCACAAAAAAGGTATTATTATCCCCATTGTACAGATGAGGAAGCCAAGACACAAAAAAAAAGAAAGCAACTTAATCCAAGGTTATTACACAGCCAGCTACTAAGTGGTAGAGCTGATTCATAGTGATATGAGTGCCCTTTTCATAAAACAGCTTTATTAATAAATCACACACTAAATGAAAATTCACTCATTTAATAACATCATGGTTTTTAACATATTCACAGCATTGTGCAACCATCACCACAATCTAACTCTAAAACACTTTCATCACCCCCAAAAGAAACCCAACCGAGTACACATGAGGAAGCACTGGTATTAGTACTTTTTTACTTTGATTTTAGAAACTGAAACTTTAAGATAATTACATTTTTAAAAATTCAAACATATGTTAAGCTGATTAAGACAAACTTTTTTTTACAACATACATATATTGGTTTTACACTACAAAATATTTTATGTGTTTAAAAAGGGAGCTTTCTAAATAAGCTGATCTCATAGAAGTAGAGAGCAGAATAGCAGCAACTACAGGCTGGGAAGGGTAGGCAGGAGGGATGGGGAGAGTTTAGTGAATGGATTCAAAATTAGTGCTAGACAGGAGAAATAAGTTACAGTGTTCTATAGCACTGTAGGGTGACTACAATTAATAATTTATTCCATATTTTCAAACAGCCAAGAGAAAATGTTGAATATTCTCTTATTTATTTATTTATTTATGAGACGGAGTTTCTCTCTATCCCCCAGGCTGGAGTGCAGTGGCGCGATCTTGGCTCACTGCAAGCTCCGCCTCCCGGGTTCACGCCATTCTCCTGCCTCAGCCTCCTGAGTAGCTGGGACTACAGGCGCCCGCCACCATGTCCGGCTAATTTTTTGTATTATTAGTAGAGACGGGGTTTCACCGTGGTCTCGTGGTCTCGATCTTCTGACCTTGTGATCCTCCCGCCTCGGCCTCCCAAAGTGCTGGGATTACAAGCGTGAGCCACCGCGCCCGGCTAAAATGTTGAATATTCTCAACACAAAGAAATGATAAATGTTTAAGGTGATGGATATGCTCATCACCCTGATTTGATCATTACACATTGTATACATGTATTGAAATATCACTCTATACCCCATAAATACATTATGTGTCAATTAAAAGTTGTTATAAAAAAATTAAATGAACTTTCCACCAGGATTAGATTTACCCATGTTATGTCAAATTCAAACAAAAAAGAGCTAAGTATTCCTACAACTAGACCAATATTGCAGCCTTAATGTGTTACCAGAAGGCAGACACATTCAACCCTCACGTAAACAGTAAAAAAGAGAAAACCTTTATGAAACTGAATGAAGGATGATCTCTCCTTACAAACACAATTTTGCATAATGCATTTGTGTCTAGTTACATGGAAAATGGAACCAATTGTTTAAAGCCAGAAGGGTATATAAATGACAATTTTCTACAATATATATGGCACAAATGAAGAGAAAGTACTTAACAAAAGAAAATGGAAAAGGCTTTTTTTTAAACAGAATAGAGTTCATTAGACTTTTCATGACTATAATTAGAAAAGGTATTTCTATGTTGCTTTAGGTAGAGAGATGCAGCAAGAGTAAAACTGCACCATTTATGCCAACTCTCCTTGCATAGTGACTGCAACTTACCAATGAATTATTTCCAATCTAATTTACCATTTGAGGATTTGAAATAGAACAGAAATTTTAAAAAATAGATACACAGGTTTTAAGAGATAGGAGAAAGGAATACCCTTGAAGAAAAGCACATATAACTAATTTTACAAAGCAGAATATTTTCAAATGCCTGTTTCTGGGTCTCCTATATCCTGCACCTCATTTGAGGTTCGAAATGTGTTACTTCAAAATAAGCCAGATTCAGGCTGGGTACGGTGGCTCACACCTGTAATCCCAGCACTTTGGGAGGCCGAGGCAGGTGGATCACCTGAAAGTCAGAAGTTCAAGACCAGTCTGGTCAACATGGTGAAACCCCATCTCTTCTAAAAATACAAAAATTAGCCAGGTATAGCGGTACACATCTGTAATCCCAGCTACTTGGGAGGCTGAGGCAGAAGAATCGCTTGAACCCAGGAGGCAGAGGTTGCAGTGAGCCAAGATCACACCACTGCACTCCAGCCTGGGCAACAGAGCGAGACTCCATCTCAAAAAAAAAAAAAAAAAAAGCCAGATTCAGATCCCACAGCTCCTAATAACCTTGAAACCATCACTGCTGTGAATGAGCAGCTCTATCTCCCTCTGAGATCAAAGCATGAGGAAGGTTAATTCATGCCCTGAATCACCCCTGTAGAGTCTTTGCTCAAGTCAATAATCATTTATCAAGCATTTCTCTGCCCCATGCCCCAGATTCTATATTGTGTCTTGTGGACCAGAGAGGAAGAAGTAGGAGAGGAGAAATACATCTAATGAGACACAGAATATGGGACTGTGATAAGTAGTACCGCAGCCTTAACAAGACTGATCTGTTTTTAGACCAAGTATCATAAATTTTTGTTCTAGAAAACATACAGTTCAGCTGCAAATATGATATGACTCACGTGAGAAAGAGATTAGTTTCAAAGGAAATGGAAAGAAGAAAAAGAGTAGATCTGAGAAGCATGAAGGTATTCCTTCACTCACTATTTCAATCATTTCATAAACATTTTAAATTAAGTACAAATATGACAGGTTCAGGAGATACAAATACTGATTTTGGCCAAGTTCTCAAGGAAGTCTCAATTTAGTGAAAATAGTGAATGAATGTTGACATAGCATGCTGACAAGTGGAGATAACAATACTAAAGAAATTAATAATAATATTTAACATTTATTGAAGACTTCCCAGGTGGAATTCAAAGCATTTCATACGTATTGACTCATTAAATCCTTGTAACAACTCTGTGACATAGGTAATTATTAGTTTCCCCATTTTACAGATGAGGACACTGGAGCACAAAGAGGTTATGTGGATTATCCTAGTTCAGGTAACTAAAAAGGAACGAAGCCAAAATTTGTATCTCAATGGATTGACTCTCAAGCCTGCATACCTAACACAATATTACACTGTCTTAAACAAATGCACAAATCAAATTCATGTAGTCCTAGATAATAATCCTGTTACACACACACAAACACACACACTTTTCATCCACAGTTCCTGGCTCACAACTTCCATAACCCTTGTCATAATCTGTTGTTATAATGTTGGGGCACTTTAGGCCTCAGGAAACAGACCTCTCTGACCCTCTCCTGTCTTCCTTTCACCTGCCCAAGGAAAGACCCTTATCAACACACCCTCATTCCAAAGAGGGCCCTGTCCCATACCCTAGGGGTAGAAATGCTACAGAGAGTAGCCAAAAGTCTGAACAGACAAGCCTTGCTGGGTTTAGATCATGAGCTTTTTGTCCAATCACATTTCTACATAGTTGTATTTACATAAAATACATAAAAACTCAAAAAGGGTTCAGAGGGCTTCTGGATAGCTGAACACATGTAGGTTCCTAGAGGGTGGTACACCCAGGGAGGTCATGGAAACTCCACTCTCCTTCCCCCATACCTCACCCTACACATTTCTTCATCAATATCCCTTGTAATAAACCAGTACATGTGTTTCCCTGAGTTCTGTGAGTTTCTCCAGCAAAGTAATCAAACCCAAAGAGAGGTTCATGGGAATCTCACTTGAAGCTCCTTGGTCAGAAGTTCCAGAGGCCCAGACTTGGAACTGGTGTCTGGGAAGAGGGGGCAATTTTGGGGACTGAGCCCTCCGCCTGTGGGATCTGATGCTATCTCCAGAAAGATGGTGTCAGAATTGAATTAGAGGACACAGCTGGTGTTCACTGCTTAGTGTATTGGAAAAAAATCCCCACATTTTGTCATAGAAGTCTTCTATATTGATTGTTGGTGTGTTGTTGGTGTGACAGCAGAGCTGATTTGAGAGTTTTTCCAAAACAAATCCTCACAGCAAAGTTACAAAGTAGGTTTCATCATCCCCACTTTAAAGAGGAGAAAATAGAGGCAGAGAGGATAACTAAATCACTCAGTCTTCCACCTAAGCAGGAAGCAGAGCCAGAGTACAAATCCAAATTGGCCTTAACTTTCTTTATATATTAGAAACGTCAGGTCTAACCACACTGGAAAAGGCAAACCACTGTATATAGTTCTTCCAGAGTTAGCAGTATCACACTGAAAACATACTAGTGCTTTAAAAATGCCTTAGGCACTTTGGGAGGCCGAGGCGGGTGGATCACGAGGTCAGGAGATCGAGACCATCCTGGCTAACCCAGTGAAACCCCGTCTCTACTAAAAAATACAAAAAACTAGCTGGGCGAGGTGGCGGGCGCCTGTAGTCCCAGGTACTCGGGAGGCTGAGGCAGGAGAATGGCATAAACCCAGGAGGCGGAACTTGCAGTGAGCTGAGATCCGGCCACTGTACTCCAGCCTGGGCGACAGAGCGAGACTCCGTCTCAAAAAAAAAAAAAAAAAAATGCCTTAGGCACATGGTTTCTTGGGGGATAACTGCTCTAGCATCTGTTTCTGCATTAAACACTTACAACAAAAACGTAATTCTTGAAGACCAGCAACACACTCTGCACTTTGATTTGTTCTAGTAAGAACAGAAACCCCCCAGAAGAGAAGATAAACAGGACATAGGACTTGCTTTACAGTTTTGTTGGTAATACAGTTGGGTCTGCCAAAATTATACTATGTGCCACATAATGACTTGTTCCGGGAAAAGAATTCTATGTTACCTGTGGAATGTAATTTCAAAGTGATTTTATCTATTAATTCTACCACTTAGAAAACACATTTGTTTTATCATTCCTGAGAACTATATTAAAATAGCATTCACAGGCCAGGCGCAGTGGCTCACACCTGTAATCCCAGAACTTTGGGAAGCCAAGGTGGGCAGATCACTTGAGGTCAGGAGTTCGAGACCAGCCTGGCCAACATGGCGAAACCCCATCTGTACTAAAAATACAAAAATCAGCTGGGTGTGGTGGCATGCACCTGTAGTCCCAGCTACTTGGGAGGCTAAGGAAGGAGGATCACTTGAACCCAGGGGGAGGAGGTTGCAGTGAGCCGAGATTGGGCCACTGCACTCCAGCCTGGGTGACAGAGGGAAACTCTGTCTCAAAACTAAAATAAAATAAAATAAAAAATAAATGAAATAAAATAAAATAGCATTCATCAGGGCAACATAGCAGCCCAAATGGTATGCCATTACTAAGATGCTTGATTCAAATTTAAACTGATGACACATACAAATACTGCTCCAGAGTTAGAGTAGAAACTAGGAACATTTTACTGATGGAAAGTACATTTCCAAAGAATGTTGAAGCCATAAGAAAAAAAATCTTAAAATATTTTTTAAGAATTAAGTATTAGTGGGCTGGGCGTGGTGGCTCACACCTATAATCCCAGCACTGTAGCAGGCCAAGGTGGTTGGATTGCTTGAACCCGGGAGCTTGAGACCAGCGTGGGCAACATGTCAAAACCTCGTCACTACAAAAAATACAAAAATTAGCTGGACGTGGTGCTGCGTGCCTGTAGTTCCAGCTACTTGGGAGGCTGAGAGGTAGGAGGATCGCTTATGCCCTGGAGGTTGAGGCTGCAGTGAGCTGAGATCAAGCCACTGCACTCCATCCAGTCTGGGCAACAGAGCAAGACCCTGCCTCAAAAAATAAAAAAGAAAGAAAAAAGAAAAGAGTATTAGCAAAAGAAGTATTTTAGGATAACTGAAACATATGTGACCACGTTAAGGATCCTTCACACCTCTAATTTTAGTATATACATATATATGTATAATATAAATGTATAGTTTTATAGCTATTAATATTTAATTTGCTCATTTAATATACTTTACAGTACATTTTAGGATTTATCTTCTTACAAATGGAACCACAAACCTCTGAACTTCAAGAAGTCCAAGGTTCTTTTACCTTTGTGACAATTTTGAAAGGTAGCAAAACCTGACAATAAGACAAATTATCACCATTCAAGATGAATGACAACTGTACATTTTCTTGTTCCAGTGTGTGGCAGATATGGAAAGTGAGAGTAAAAAAGATTTTAGATCAAAACACTGGCTCTGCTACTTACTAGCAAGGTATGTCATCTTTGCCAAGTTACTTAACCATTCTGTGCCTCAGTGTCCTTATATGTAAATTGGGACATACTATATTCCTATAAGGTTTAAACAAAATAACATATGCATAGTGTCTGCCCATAGTTGGCACTCTGTAAATGTTAATTTCCATCACCATCACCCACGCTCCCATTTTCTGAAAAGATGCTAAGGAAAAGTATTAAATACTACTTTTGACAGATGGAGCTTAGTACACATACAGTTTCACTTTCCAAGAAACCAAGATGAGTAGTTTTCTGCGTTTTTTGCATCATATTACTGAAAACTGAAGATTTGTCTATCCTAACTAGATGTGAGTCTTTACAGGCCTAGACTAATTTCTTTCTTGGCTACAAAGATATAAGGCTCTAAAGCTGGTAAAATGAAGCAAGGAGTTAAAAGTGGAACAGATCCACTAGCTCAAGCACAGCCTGGAATACAACAACAGTATCCACATTCCACAGAAATTAAAGGAGCTTCTAGCCTTAGAACATAAGTGCGCTTACTGGTCTAATCAAGGTCAAAGCTCAAAAGTTCTCATTTTTAAAATGTTTAAGGCCAGGCACTGTGGCTCTTGTTTGTAATCCCAGCACTCTGGAAGGCTGAGGCAGGATTGCTTGAGCCCAGGAATCCAAGACTAACATGGTGAGACCTCATCTCTACAAAAATTTAAATTTAAATTTAAAAAAATTAAACTGTCATGGTGGCACACGGCTGGGGTCCCAGCTACTTGGGAGGCTCAGGCAGGAGGATCACTTAAG
>NW_016814741.1:69088-102388 GCF_001698545.2 Rhinopithecus bieti | reverse complement strand
CACTCCATCCAGTCTGGGCAACAGAGCAAGACCCTGCCTCAAAAAATAAAAAAGAAAGAAAAAAGAAAAGAGTATTAGCAAAAGAAGTATTTTAGGATAACTGAAACATATGTGACCACGTTAAGGATCCTTCACACCTCTAATTTTTAGTATATACATATATATGTATAATATAAATGTATAGTTTTATAGCTATTAATATTTAATTTGCTCATTTAATATACTTTACAGTACATTTTTAGGATTTATCTTCTTACAAATGGAACCACAAACCTCTGAACTTCAAGAAGTCCAAGGTTCTTTTACCTTTGTGACAATTTTTGAAAGGTAGCAAAAACCTGACAATAAGACAAATTATCACCATTCAAGATGAATGACAACTGTACATTTTCTTGTTCCAGTGTGTGGCAGATATGGAAAGTGAGAGTAAAAAAGATTTTAGATCAAAACACTGGCTCTGCTACTTACTAGCAAGGTATGTCATCTTTGCCAAGTTACTTAACCATTCTGTGCCTCAGTGTCCTTATATGTAAATTGGGACATACTATATTCCTATAAGGTTTAAACAAAATAACATATGCATAGTGTCTGCCCATAGTTGGCACTCTGTAAATGTTAATTTCCATCACCATCACCCACGCTCCCATTTTCTGAAAAGATGCTAAGGAAAAAGTATTAAATACTACTTTTGACAGATGGAGCTTAGTACACATACAGTTTCACTTTCCAAGAAACCAAGATGAGTAGTTTTCTGCGTTTTTTGCATCATATTACTGAAAACTGAAGATTTGTCTATCCTAACTAGATGTGAGTCTTTACAGGCCTAGACTAATTTCTTTCTTGGCTACAAAGATATAAGGCTCTAAAGCTGGTAAAAATGAAGCAAGGAGTTAAAAAGTGGAACAGATCCACTAGCTCAAGCACAGCCTGGAATACAACAACAGTATCCACATTCCACAGAAATTAAAGGAGCTTCTAGCCTTAGAACATAAGTGCGCTTACTGGTCTAATCAAGGTCAAAGCTCAAAAGTTCTCATTTTTAAAATGTTTAAGGCCAGGCACTGTGGCTCTTGTTTGTAATCCCAGCACTCTGGAAGGCTGAGGCAGGATTGCTTGAGCCCAGGAATCCAAGACTAACATGGTGAGACCTCATCTCTACAAAAATTTAAATTTAAATTTAAAAAAATTAAACTGTCATGGTGGCACACGGCTGGGGTCCCAGCTACTTGGGAGGCTCAGGCAGGAGGATCACTTAAGCCCAGAGGGTCGAGGCCGTGATCAGGTTACAGCACTCTAGCCTGGGCGACGGAGCGAGATTCTCAAAAAAAGAAAAACAGGATGTTTTAAGATTTTGTCCTTTAGGTATTGACATATCTAATTTAAATACAAACTGCGATATTATTTATCAAAAATCCAAAACACTAATTTAAAGAAGACAAAACAGGCCGGGCATGGTCGGTCACGCCTATAATTCCAGCACTTTTGGAGGCTGAGGCGGGCGGATCACGAGGTTAAGAGATGGAGACCATCCTGGTCAACATGGTGAAACCCCATCTCTACTAAAAATGCAAAAAATTAGCCGGGCATGGTGGCACGCACCTGTAATCCCAGCTATTTGGAGGCTGAGGCAGTAAAACTGCTTGAATCCAGGAGGCGGAGGTTGTAGTGAGCAGAAATCATGCCACTTCACTGCAGCCTGGGTGACAGAGTGAGACTCTGTCTCAAAAAATAAATAAATAAATAAGTAAGTAAAATAAAGAAGACAAAACAATAGTTTTGAAAAATCTGCTTAAATTCCATTCAAACATTTATCTTACAAAGAATTATTTGATACTTTCAGGTATGCACTACCAGGCCAGGCTCTGGAAATGCCAAGATAAACACATCTCTAAGGCCAACTTTCCAAGACAAGAATAAAACAACTAATACTTTTGAATGTCTACTACATACCAAGTAATCTTGTAATATGTTATATAGACCTATTTACTCTGTGCAGTAAAGATGACTATTAGTCCCATTTTAAAACAGAAAAGGGCCGGGCGTGGTGGCTCATGCCTGTAATACCAGCACTTTGGGAGGCCGAGGTGGGCAGATCACGAGGTCAGGAGTTCGAGACCAGCTTGACCAACATGGTGAAACCCTGTCTCTACTAAAAATACAAAAATTAGCTGTGCATGTTGGTGTGCACCTGTAATCCCAGCTACTCAGGAGGCTGAGGCAGGAGAATCGCCTGAATCTGGGAGGCAGAGTTTACAGTGAGCCAAGATCGTGCCACTGCACTCCAGCCTGGGTGACAGAGCAATACTCCATCTCGAAAAAAAAAAAAACAGAAGACTGAGACACAGAGAAATTATGTGATTTGCCCATGATCACACAGATAAAAAGCTACAGGAAGCCAGGCATCGCGGCTCACGCCTATAACCCCAGCACATTGGGAGGCCAAGGTGGGCCGATCACTTGAGTTCAGGAGTCTGAGACCAGCCTAGACAACATGGAGAAACCCTGTACAAAAAATAAAAAAAGTAGCTGGACATGGTAGCACACACCTGTAGTCCCAGGTACTCGGGAGGCTGAGGTGGGAGGACCACATTAAGCCTGTGAGGGCGAGGCTGCAGTGAGCAATAATTGTGTCACCACACTCCAGTATGGGTGACAGAAGACCCTGTTTTTTAAAAAAAAAAAAAAAAAAAAAGATGCCGGAAGAATCTGAGGTCTAACAGTCTGGCTCCAAACACTACACTCTTAACAACACACTGGTGAGGCATGGTGGCTCACGCCTATAAATCCAACACTTTGGGAGGCCAAAACAAGCAGATTGCTTGAGCACAGGAATTCGAGACCAGCCTGGGCAACATGGCAAAGCCCTGTCTCTACAAAAAATACAAAAAACATTACCCAGGTGTGGCAGTGTGTGCCTGTAATTTCGGCTACTTGGGAAGCTGAGGTGGGAGGATCACTCGAGCCTAGGAGTTTGAAGCTTCAGAGAGTTGTGTTTGCACCACTGCACTCCAGACTAGGTGACAGAGCAAGACCCTGTCTTCAAAAACAAAACAAAACAAAATATACTATCGCAGGTAGCTGAATTTCAACAAATACTCACTAAGTGCCTACTACATACCTGGTATAATTTTGGCAGTGAGAACACAACAGTTTAAAAAAAGACAAAAATCCCTTCCCTCATAGCGCTTACATTCTAGTGGAAGGAGACAGACAATAAACAAGATAAGCAAAATCAGTAATAAGTGCCAAGGAGAACAATAAATCAAGGAAGGGGATAGGAAGCATTGGGGAGGTTGCAATTTTAGATAGGGTTACAAAGGAAGGCCTCCCTGAGAAGGACACATTATGACTAAAGGAGAGACCCCACTCCCATTCACACACAGAAAAATGCAATAGATTTCCCCATGACTGCAGTCTCCGAGAACTCACAATCCAGAAGAGAAGACAGGCACCCAAATAATAGATCATTATAGCACAGTGTGGTGAATAGAACATCAGAGGAGCTACAGGCAAGTGTGAGGAAAAAGAGTGCCTAAGCCCAAACTCAGGGGTCAGCAGAGACTTCCTAGATGTGATGCCTGAAGCAAGCCTTTCAAAGATGAGTAGGGGTTAAATAGGCTAAGAAGTAAGAGGGAGGATCTGGCAGAGAAGCTAGCATGCGCAAAGGCCCAAGGGCAGGAGATGGCATGGGGTGACTCAGTGACCTACAAGGAGTTCACCTATTGCTGAAGAAAAACATATAAGGAAAAAGACAGCAAGAGGCAAGGCTGGACAAGCCATACTGGGGCACATATGACTATATTTACCTAGGTAGTAACTGTTGAGGCCCTGGATCAAAGCTGTAGCCATGAGTGGAGGAGGAGGAGACGGAGTTAAGAGAGATAAAAAAGAACTGAAAGGACTTAGAGGTCTATTGCTTAAATGACAGAGTAAATGGGGACATTATCGCCTAGACAGGGAATACAGAAGAACCAGATTTATGAATGGAGATGATAATGAGCTGTTTTGGACACACTGCATATCTACAGCCAAAGGAATGAAACTGGACCTTTATCTTACACCATACATGAAAATCAACATAAAATGGATTAATGACTTAAATGTAACACCTGAAACTGAAACTCCTATAAGAAAACATAAAAATAAATCACTGTTGTTTTTTTCATATAACCCCAAAGTACAGGCAACAAAAGCAAAAATACACAAGTAGGACTACACAAAACTAAAAAGCTTCTGCACAGCAAAGAAAACAATCAACAGAACGAATAGGCAACCTACGGAACAGGAGAAAATATTTGGAAACCATATATCTGACAAGGGGCTAATAGCTAAAATATATAAGAAATTCCTGGCCAGGCGTGGTGGCTCAAGCCTGTAATCCCAACACTTTGGGAGGCTGAGGCGGGTAGATCACCTGAGGTCAGGAGTTCAAGACCAGTCTCACCAATATGGTGAAACCCCATCTCTAATAAAAGTACAAAAAAAAAAAATTAGCCAGGCGTGATGGCGGTGTGCCTGTAGTCCCAGCTACTCAGGAGGCTGAGACAGAATTGCTTGAACCCAGGAGGTGGAGGTTGCAGTGAGCCAAGATCATGCCACTGCACTCCAGCCTGGGTGACAGAGCCAGACTCCGTCTCAAAAACAAAAAACAAAAAAGAAATTCCTACAACTTAATAGCAAAAAACCAAATAGCCCAATTAAAAAACAGACAAAGGAACTGAATAGACAATTCTCCAAAAAAGACATACAATGGTCAACAGGTAAATGAAAAGGAACTCAACATCACTAATCATCAAGGAAATGCAAATCAAAACCATAATGAGGTATCACTTCAGACCTGATAGAATGGATATTATCAAAACATCAAAAGATAAAAGTGTCAGAGAGGGCCGGGCGCGGTGGCTCACGCCTGTAATCCCTGCACTTTGGGAGGCCGAGGCGGGCAGATCACGAGGTCAGGAGATCGAGACCATCCTGGCTAACCCAGTGAAACCCCGTCTCTACTAAAATACAAAAAATTAGCCAGGCGCGGTGGCGGGCGCCTGTAGTCCCAGCTACTCGGGAGGCTGAGGCAGGAGAATGGCGTGAACCCAGGAGGCGGAGCTTGCAGTGAGCTGAGATCGCGCCACTGCACTCCAGCCCGGGCGACAGAGCGGGACTCCGTCTCAAAAAAAAAAAAAAAGTGTCAGAGAGGATGTGGAAAAACTGCAACCCTTGTAACACTGTTGGTGGGAATGTAGAATGGTGCCGCTGCTATGAAAACCAGCATGGTGGTTCCCCAAAAAATTAAACATGGAATTATCATACGATCCAGCAATCCCACTTCTGGGTATATCACCAAAAAATTAAAATTAGAATCTTGAAGACATATCTGTACTTCCACATTCATTGAAGCAGTATTCACAACAGCCAAGATAAGGAAGCAACCCAAATGTCCATTGACAGATGAATGGATAAAGAAAATGTGGTATATTCACTATCTCATTGAACTGGAACCTGTCTGGTTAATTTATTACCTGATTTGATGAATCAAGGAAACTAGGAGTTTAAACAAATATTTACATTTAATATCATAACATAACGGTGCTTTAAATATTATAGCATTTGTACCCATAATATATGTTAATATTTCCTATGTTAAATAATAATGATAGCTGACGTGTTTATGAATAGAATCATATGATGTTCAGAAATTGTTTAAAATTAGTTCTGGGGGGCAGGCGCACTGGCTCACGTCTGTAATCCCAGCACTTTGGTAGGCCAAGGTAGGTGGATCGGTTGAGGCCAGTTCAAGACTAGCCTGGCCAATGTGGCGAAATCCCCTCTCTACTAAAAAATACAAAAAATAAATAAATAAATAGCTGGGCATGGTGGCACATGCCTGTAATTCCAGCTACCGGGGAGGCTGAGGCACAAGAATCGCTTGAACCTGGGAGGTGGAGGTTGCAGTGAGCTGAGATCATGCTACTGCACTTTAGCCTGGCCGACAGAGAAACACTCGGTCTCAAAATAATAATAATAATATAATATAATAAGTTCTGGGAAGGTGAAAGTGGGAAATGAAGAGATAATAAATAAAACTAGACTGGCAAAAAAAAAAAGAACATGTGATATATTCATACAATGGAATATTATCTGGTCTTAAAAAAGGAAATCCTCTCATTGTGACATGAATGAACCTGGAGGCCATTTTGCTAAATGAAATAAGCCAGTCACAGCAAAACAAATAACTGTATGATCCCACTTCATGTCATATGTTCTTACAAGAACAACAAACCAGAGAAGCATAAGGAAACTTTTGGAGGCAACAGATATGTCTACTACTTTAGTTGTAGTGGTTTCATGGGTGTATGCATATGTACAAACTCATCAAATTGTATGCATTAAATATGTGCTTTGTATATCAATTATAATTCAATAAAGCTGCTTTAAAAAATTTTTTAAACGGTACCTACCCCATAGTGTTGTGAGAAGTAAACATAGTAATATTGGCAATCATTAAATGATAGCTGTAATTATTCAAAATAATATTTACACTATGTTTAGATATCTATGTTCAAGTATATGATACCGGTTTTCATTTTTATTGTTCCAAATGTTATTTTTACACTTTTTTTTTTAATTAAACTATCAAACAGCAAAATGTATAAACTTGCAGTATCATTACTCCAATTTTTCTTTAAAAAAGTTTTGAGGTGATTCCACAAACATGAATAAACAAAAAGGTAGAAGGATGTTTGCTGACAGCACTGTTTATAAAACAAATTAAATAATCCAAATGTCCATCAGGAGAGGACTGTTTAAATTAGCTATGGAATATCCAAACATTGGCATACTGCGGGACTGTTACAATATATGAGTAGCTATGTAAATACCCATATGAAATAATTTGTAATATATAGTAAGTTAAAAATTAAATTGAATATTAAGAATTGTATGATTCTTCTGTATATATAAAAAGATACATGTACTGTGTATATCTGTGTGTGTACTTAAATTGACATAAAAACCATCTGAAAGTCTAGATAAGAAACCAAAGAGGGCTTTGAATGAAGTGTGGATATAAACTTTTTTACACTTTCTGTAACATATTTTTTTTTTTTTTTTGAGATGGAGTCTTGCTCTGTCTGCCCAGGCTGGAGTACACTGGCGTGATCTTGGCTCACTGCAACCTCCAACTCCCAGGTTCAAGCGACTCTCGTGTCTCAGCCTCCCAAGCGCTGGGATTACACGTGTGTGCCACCACGCCCGGCTAATTTTTGTATTTTTTGGTAGAGATGGGGTTTCACTATGTTGGCCAGGCTGGTCTGGAACTCCTGACCTCAAGTGATCCACCCACCTCGGTCTCCCAAAGTCCTGGGATTACAGGCATGAGTCACTGAGCCTGGCCCTTTTTATTTTTGAAACAGAGTCTCACTCTGATTGTCCAGGCTGGAGTGCAGTGGTGCGATCTTGGCTCACTGAAATCTCAGCCTCCATGGGCTCAGGTGATTCTCCCACCTTGGCCTCCTGAGTAGCTGGAACTACATGTGTGTGCCACCACACCTGGCTAATTTTTTTGTATTTTTTGTAGAGACAGAGTTTCACCATGTTTCCCATTTCCCAGGCTGGTCTTGAACAACAGGACTCAAGCAATCTGCCCACCTTGGGCTCCCAAAGTGCTGGGATTACAGGCGTGAGCAACCTCACCTGACCTGTTCAAAATTGTTAACCACATGTAACACTTTTAATTTCAAAACAAATCCTCATGACTAATTGTCAATCAAATTTTTAAAATCATATATATCCTGGTTACATATAATGTAAATGAAAGAGAATCAAAGAGAGAGATGACCCTGAATGAAAAAATACACTCCTACTGATTTTATCATTAGATAAAAAAGGACCTAAGTTTTAAGCTATTATAAAGCACCCTTCAGTCCCTATTTGGCTGACACAATTCAAATATTTTAAGACAGCCTAAAAAATTAAAACATAGAACGCTTTGTGTAAGTAGCTAAAAACTGGTAACAACCATAGTACATTTCAGAATAATAATGGCATCTGAAATTGTCTACATCAAGCTTACAAATTAATTATCTGACACAGAACAAAGTTTGTAAAAGAAGCTTCTAGGTTCAGGATTTTCCCAGAAAGATAAAATAAAACTGTGTGTGTTTGGGAGGGGTGGAACTGTATCTTCAAAAGCTTGAAATAAAACCATTATACCTGTGTAACCACACAAATCAACTTTCTAAATATTAGTAACCTGTAGGCAATTCAACTTAAAAAAAATTGATGGGAGGAAAAGTGGGGCTTCAGCTTTCATAATCAGCACTTTTAATATATATTGCTTTGCTCTGTCCAAAGCATCCCAAAATGTACAATCTCATTAAAGTTAATGAGCATAATGGATTTTTAGCCTGATGCAGCAATTTGCATTAATTCATGTGATCACAAATGTATTTATTTTCCAAAGAAACTGCTTTCTCAAGCATAAAGGAACCACCCAGCAATAGGGCTTGTTTTTCCTTTCAGTGCAGCTTTCTTATGTGTAAGTTATCAAATATTAATCTAGTTGTTTTACATAGTGGACCAGACTTCAAGTCCTTTAAAAGATACAATTGCACATTTTTAAAGACATGCTAAATTCTATATAAAATGTCTATGGCTTCTTGTTTCAATACTGAGTATATGTTTATAAATCCTGGTTTGACTTGTAAATTTATCTAAAAAATTCAATAGAAATCTACTGGCTGTAGAGATTAATGGTATACACTTAACACAAAAATTGATTGGCTTTGTCATGGAGACAGAAAGTAGAACAGTGGTTGCCAAGGGCTGGGGAGAAAAGAAAATGGGAAGTTTATTGTTTAATGAATACAGAATTTGTTTTGCAAGATGACAAGAGTTCTAGAGATGGAGAGTTGTGATGGTTGCACAATAGTGTGAATGCAGTTAATGCCACAGAACTGTACACCTAAACATGGTTAAGATGGGTCAGGCACAGGGGTTCATGCCTGTAATCCCAGCACTTTGTGAGGCTGAGGCAGGTGGATCACTTGAGGCCAGGAATTCCAGACCAGCCTGGCCAACATGTTGAAAACCCGTCTCTACTAAAAATACAAAAATTAGCCAGGAGTGGTGGTGGGTGCCTGTAATAGCAGCTACTTGGGAGGCTGAGGCAGAGAATTGCTTGAACCTGGGAGGCAGAGGCTGCAGCGAGCCAAGATCTCATCACTGCACTCCAGCCTGGACAACAGAGCGAGACTCCAACTCAAAAAACAAAAAAAAAGGTTAAGATGGTAAATTTCGTTACGTGTATGTTACCACAATTTAAAAGATTTTTTTTTAAGTAAATTGGCTTGTTTCTGAAACATTTTAAAAAAACTTGATTGGCTCCAAAGACAGTGCAGTTAAAGTGCAGCCAACAACTCCATGCACCCGAGATCAAAATTGAGAACAAAAACAGAGTACAGACTCAAGTAGGTTATCTGGATAAACTTCCGGTTCTACTCCTAAGCAGCTATGTAATTTGCGCAACTCATTTAATCTCCCTGCACCTCAGTTTCCTTATTTACAGAATATAGAAAACAACCAGGTTTTTTGTTTGTTTTTGTTTTCACAGAGTCTTGCTCTGTCACCCAGGCTGGAGTGCAATGGCACAATCTCGGCTCACTGCAACCTCCGTCTCCTGGGCTCAAGCAATTCTCCTGCCTCAGCCTCCCGAGTAGCTGGGATTACAGGCGTGTGCCACCATGCCCTGCTAATTTTTTCTTTTTTTTTTTTTTTTTTTTTTTTTTTTTGTATTTTTAGTAGAGACAGGGTTTCACCATGTTGGCCAAGATGGTCTCAAACTCCTGACCTCAGGTAATCCACCGGCTTCGGACTCCCAAAGTGCTGGGATTACAGGCGTGAGCCACCGCGCCTGGCACAACGAGGTTTTTCGAACGGTTCTGTGAGATAATATCTGTACAGTGCACATTACAGGGACTAGAATATAAAAAGCACTCAATAAACCTTAGCTATTATTAGCAACCACATCAATATAAAAAGTTAATTTTCTCCAAACTAAAGAGAAATGCCTTTGTTCCCATTTTGGCAAAAGTGCAAGAGGACAAGTGGATGTGTGTGGCTAGATGCCAAAACTCAATGCTGATTCCAGGCTGACCAATTATGGCGATATGTGAGCCTTAATTTGAATCCAGGTTTTCTCAAAAGGTGCTTCTGAGAAGGTCTGCAGGAGAATCCCCAGGGAACTTGTTCAAAATGCAGAGAGCTACGTGTGTCAGGCCAAACCTAGTGAATACCAATCTTCGGAGGTGAGGCTTAGAACGCCCAGCCATATCTGCCTGCAATCAGACACAATGTGGGGAACTGGAGGAGAGGAAGGGAGAGGTAAAATGAATGAAATCTGCTCTACAGTGAGGCTTCCTGATTTCTCTGGTTTTGATTAACTTTACTAGCAGGTGCGGCATGAATCTTGACATCAATTTCCAAGACCAGTCAAATGTCTCGTCTTATTTAAATATTCTTCCCTCTCCTACTACCTCTTCCTTCCCCTAATCTCAATCTTTGATGGAAGAACATATTACACAAATTTAGGACTCAATCCTCTCCATCACACCAGTTTTAGTTATCCATTCATTTGCTTCCACTGTAGGAAGATGAAACCCAATGTCATATTCTCAGAATAAAATTGCACAAATTTAGATATTATAATATCTATCTCCAGTAACTACCTGGTTTCTCATCTGGCCACTGAAGTTCTTTTAGTTACTGCCCTTCTCATGCTCTTTAGCCAAGAACAGTAAAACACCTTTGAAGAACCTTCCTAAGGTAAGGAGGATATCAACCTAGGTTTCCTTTTGAGAATAACAACACCGATTTGGCCAGGCGCAGTGCCTCCTGTCTGTAATCCCAGCAGTTTGGGAGGCCGAGGTGGGCAGACTGCTTGAGGTCAGGAGTTCAAGACCAACCTGGGCCCCATCTCCACAAAAAAAATAAAAAATATTAGCTGGGCGTGGTGGCGCATACCTGTAGTCTTAGCCACTCGGAGGCTGAGGTGGGAAGATCACTTGAGCCCAGGAGGTTGAGGCTTTAGTGAGCTGTGTTTGTGCTACTGCACTCCAGCCTGGGCAGCAAAGTAAGACCCTGTCTCAAAACAAAACAAAACAAAACAAAACAAAACAAAACAAAAAAACAATACTCCTGGAGCATGAACCTGAAGAGCATTCAGGCCCCTGAGGAAGTATGCATTTTTATATTCATGTGGTTGCTAACAATAGCTAAGGTTTATTGAGTGCTTTTTATATTCCAGTCCCTCTGATGTGTACTATACAGACATTATCTCATAGAATTGTTAGAGGAACCTGCTTATTTTCAGTATTTTATAAAAAAGGAAACTGAAGTACAGGGAGATTAAATGAATTGTCCAAATCACATACCTGCTTAGGAGTAGAGCAGGATACAGGAGAACAAGGTTAGGAAGTGAAAAGGGAAAAGTCAGAAGTTATCTCTGAGATGTTTTCTTTGAGAAGTAATTCTAGCTCATTCTTCCTGTCAAGCTGAGTAGCAGCCTTATAGATTTTACCTGACAAGAAAACACATTACTTCATCTGCACCATCAGGAATTAACAAAAGAGCCAAACTGCTGACCATGAGTTACTAAATCCTTCTACAGTACTTACACTACAATAGGAAGTAGGGTAGTCTGGGAAAAGAAACAACAGCAACATATAGTCTTGAAGCTCACCCCCACAAAACCAATAACATAAAACTTCCTAGAAAAGCTATTGATAAAAAAGTGTCAATTGAAAGAAAATGCTACAGCCACTTCTCTAACAAGACCAAAACAAAAATGGTGTGGTTTTTTCCCAGAATGATTATATAACTGATCCTAGAGAAAAACCACTATCTCTAGAGGCACCCTCGCAGCCACACAGATGTTTGTCAAGTACCCTTTCCAAACAAAGCAGTACCTTAGGCAGAAAGTGCGGCTGAAATCTCGTTACAATTTTTTTTTGAGATGCGGTCTCACTATGTTGTCCAGACACAAGTGCAGTACCTATTCACAGGCAAGATCATCACATACTGTAGCTCTGAACTCCTGAGCCTAAGGGTTTCTCCTGCCTCAGCCTCCTGAGTAGCTAGGACCACAGGTGGGCATCACCATATCTTCCTAACAAATTTCTTTATTTATAACAAGAAATCTTCTAAGCTGCAAGTGCTGCCAATTTTCATCCTGAACTAGAAAGCACGGAGAAAAACAGTACCTACCTCAAAGGATTTGAGAGGACTCCAGGAGGTAACTATGTAGAAAGTGTTTTAAACAGCACCTGGCATTTGCTAGAGGAACAGAAAATGCTAGCTGCTGCGGCTAAGTTTTACACAACCAAAAATTCTAGATAAACCTTGGCAATTTGCTTAAAAGGAAAACTGACTTTAAAAACCAAAATGCAGAAGAGGGTTATTTAAAATAGACAAGAAGTGCCTGCAGGTGAACAATGCCATATCTATGCCATATGCAGGACTGGGCAGTATTAAGGGGCAGAGGGCTCAACCAAAGAAAGACTAGAATTTCTGCCCTGGAAAAGTGACACGTTAATGAGGGAAACAGGACAAACACACATATGAGACTAGATTTCATTTGTCTGTGCCATCTACCAATGACCATCAATGATTCCCCAAATAGCTGAGCCTCCACTGCTGCTATTTCAAAGGCAATTCCCTCTGGGGCCCCTGGTCTGAGTTTCTGTAAGCCCAGGGGCCTATGTGCAGTACCAACTATTGGATTTTCCTGTGCTGCTGTTCTGCTTAATTGCTTCCTCAGTTGTTCATACACGGATTTCCTTGTAATACCTCAAAGGGAAGTTAAGAAGTAGCATTTAACATTTATGACCAATATCATTTTAGAAGACACAACTTATGACCTTTCCAGGCACAAAACACATCATTTATAGTGATGATAACCCTTAAGACAGTAGCCATAAGCTAAATAATATATGTGGCTAAGAAGAGACATGTCAATGTAAGAGCAACCTTCTTATTTCTGGCTCACCAAGAGTCATTAACCAAGCTGCCACCCATTCACCACAAGATATACACACCTAGTATCAGTAGAGCTGGACAGGCCCTTGCACAGAAGCAATTTAGGGAAGGGGGAATGAAGATGTTAAAGGACTGACTTGCGTCCCAGTGCGGCAGTGGGTAGCAAACTTCCACAAATGAGCTGAGCTCCACAAATGCTTTGCCAGAGGCCACTGTTGGCTAATGAGAACTATTATCTTTCTTAATAAGAAATAACACAGAATGGTAAAAAACGGCTGAGCCCAGTGGCTAATGCCTGTAAACCCAACACTTTGGGAGGCCAGAAGGGTGAATCGCTTGAGGCCAGGAGTGCGAGACCAGCCAGGTCAACAAGGTGAAACCCCATCTCTACTAAAAACTACAAAAATTAGGTGGGCGTGGTGGCACATGCCTGTAATCCCAGCTACTTGGGAGGCTGAGGCAAGAGAATCACTTGAACCCGCAAGAGGGAGGTTGCAGTTAGCCGAGATCATGCCACTGCACTCTAGCCTGGGCAACAGAGCAAGTGAGACTCTGTCTCAAAGAGGAAAAAAACAAACAAAAAAATGGTTTTAAAAATGGGTTTTACATTTACGTAGTCAGACTGCCTACATTTGCACCCTGAATCTATCCTTTTTTAGCGTTATAACTTTAACTCATTTAACTTCTCTAAGTTTTACTTTCTGACATGTAAAATGAAAATAATAAAAGATTAGGGTGATGAGTCAGCAAATAATGCACAGACAAGGCTTAGCACAATGTTGTACTCAATAATTACTATTATCCTTGAAATAATAAAAATGGTGTGTAGGTAGCCAGAAAAGCCCACAAAGGTCTGTTTTACCAATAATGTGGCCAAAATAGCAAGTATTTATCATACAAAGAAAAGATAGTAAAGCCAAATATTGGCAATATTGTAATAGTTACAGACAGAAAATAAAGTTAACATGTTTTTAACTTTGTGTGAAAATCAAAAGATATTTTTATTGATTCTGGAGAAAATGTGACACCCTGAAAGAGCTTTAACGATGGATCACATAGATCCATTCATTCAAAGAACATTTATTGAGCACCTACAAAAAATCTGTTAGGTACCAGATACTGAAAAATGGTAACAATAGAAGCAAGTGTAAAATGCTATAATGGACACAGAACACAGGGCCAGGAAGAATTCGTTCTACCCCAGGTACGTCAGAGAAGGAAGATCCGGGGCAGCATACCACAGAAGAAATGACATTTGAGCTCGGTCTAGGATTTCACCGCTGAATGGAAGAGCAGCAACTTCAGAAAGAGGGAACAACAGGAGCCAATACTGAGAGGCATCTGGCAAACACCAAGAGGTACCTGAGGTATCTAGCAGCCTATAAATAGCGTAGTATAGACAGAGACTAGGGGGAGGGGAGGGGGAATTACAGAAAGGAGACTAAGCCTGGGCAACATATCAAGACCCTGTGCTACAAAAAAATACAAAAAGTAACCAGGCATGGTAGCGTGCACCTGTAGTCCCAGCTACTCTGGAGGCTGAGCTAGGAGGAGGCTCAGCCTGGGGAGGTCAAGGCTACAGTGAGCCATGATAGTACCACTGTACTTCAGCCTGGTAACAGAACAAGATCCCATCTCAAAAACAAAACAAAACAAAACAAAACAGGAGACTGTAAATTTAGGCCTGAGAAAACCTGTGAGGGCTGGAGAGAAAGGAAATAAAATCAGTATCTTGAAGGGATATCTGTACCCCCGTGTTCATTGTAGGTTTATTCACAATAGCCAAGATATGGTCACAACCTAGTATCCATCAACAGATAAATGGATAAAGAAAATGTGGTATATATACACAATGGAATATTATTCACCATTAAAAAAAATCATGCCATTTGTAACAAAATGAATGAACCTAGAGGACAGTTATGCTAAGTGACACAGAAAGGCAAATACTATATGGTCTCACTCATATGTGGAATCCTAGAAGAGCTGAATCCTAGAAACAGAGAGAATAATGGTTTCCAGAGATAAGGGGGTGAGATGGGAAAATAATCAAATGGCACAAATTTTCAGATAAAAGATGAACAAGTTCTGGGGCTCTAACATATACCATGGGTGGTATTAGATGAATTAATTTGATTGTGATAATCATTACACAATATATATGTATATCAAATCACATTGCACTGCACACTTTGAATTTATACAATCTTTATTTGTCAATTAAATACTTTAAAACAATTTTTCAAAAAAGAAAACCCGTTAGGGAATGTGCACACCCCTAGACTTCAGCATAAAGGCAACTGGATGTGGCAAGTCTGGTGTTTTCAAATAGCACCGTCTAAAGAAATGTAAGAAAATAACTACTTTAAAAGTCAGGATAATGGTTATTTCAGAAGGAGAGAAGGTTTTTGACTGGGAGAGGGACCTGGAAGGACTTCTGGGGTGGCTGACAAAGCTCTATTGCTTGATCTGGATAGTGATTTCAAGTATGTTTGCCTTGTAATATTGTATTAAGTTACACACGTTTGTTTTTTTAATCCTTGTCTCATTTTACAATAAAAAAGCTAAAAAGGAAAGGAAAAAAAAAAACATCTTCTTTTGCCACTATATAGGCCATCCAGGGCAGAGACGGTACAAACAGATGAGGAAAGAAGTTATTACCTCGAGATGAAAGATGATGAGGGCCAGGCCCAGAGCAAGAATAATAGGAGTAAGAAGAATGAAATAAACCCATTGGTGAAACATCTTGAGAAGAGGCTGCCACAAACTTCCAGAGGGCTTTAACAGGAGAAGGCTTAAAGAAGATAGAGAGTGATTTCAGATCTGGACATACTGAGTATGAGATGTCTTTGGGAATTCAAATACTACTTTCCCCTTGCTCATTTTAATGTCTGGCTTTCCTTTGCCTTGGTACGCATCTCTCAATAGTAATACTCTATTTCCTACCATTTACAATTCAATTCATGTGTTTGGCTTTCAAATGGGATACAATGAGGAGGAGGAGGTAGTTCTTGATGTAATCAGGCAAAACTTGGAAAACAAAGGAGGAAGATGGTTAAAAGAAATGTGTTAGTAGTAAAAGACAGAAGTAAAGGAGATAATATCCCATGTGAACCACTCCACTGAAAGGGAAGAAAGGATATAGAACCAAAGAGCTACTGGGTCAGATTCCCCACCTGATCAGCAAAAATCAAGGGAAGGGGGATACATCATGCACTCGCCTTATTTTCACATCTGGGACTTTCTTAAGTTAGCTATATGTAATCTAAAGGAGAATTATAATAGAAATTTGAAAGTAAGAGAGATGGGTAAATAAGACAGACAAGAAAAGGTATTCCACACCAGGTTAGCACACAATGGAGAAGCAAGTAATTTTGCTTATCTACAAGTCATAGCAAACTGTCCTCACTTGGAACAAAAGACAGATATAAGCAACTGTGTGTTAGATTAATTACAGTTTGGGACACAGCAGTCCAGGTCCATAGAGTTGGGGTGCTATGGCCCATAATTTAACAAATGCATGAACAACTGACTTTAGTAACATTCAACTGGAAATATTAAGATGTTACCCTCAGAATCCTGCTTCTATTGCATAATAAAAGAAATCTAGCTACCATTTATTAAGTACTTACTCTGTGCCAGGCACAGTCTAAGCCTTCAGCATCCATTATCTGATTGAAAACTCACAGCAAGCCCATGAGGTAGGTGCCATTAATCATCACCACATTACAAATAAGGAAACTTGCATGCCTTCAAGTGGTAACTCTAGGGAAACAAGATATGAGGAAGACTGCATAGAGCAGACTTGGGCCTGGGCTAAAGGGAGTGCCTGCCTCATACATGGTTCGACCCAGGCCACCAGAGTAGAGTATTTCATAGGGAGTACAGGCTATATCTCTAGTTGCTGATATAGAGTGATTTTTTTCGGGCCTTATCCTCAGCGTGTTTATCTCCTACCACTGCAACATGTGGCAGTGGTAGGCGACTGGTAGCAATTCTAAGATTTGGGATCCCAGCCAGCTCTCTGTTTCTTTCCATCAGAAATATAACCAACATCTGGCAGAGTCAGCAAACGTCAAGATGTATGGGTCTCCACTAATTCATACATTACAAACTGGCTTCTCAAAATTGGTCAAATTCCATTACAGAATTACAGTTCAGCTGCACTGAATACAAAATACATATGAGCCATTAGCTGACACTTTGAAATCTCTTTGCGCTATGGAAATTTCTATTCTGGTAGTAGTTGTTGCATGAGATTTTATCTTTATCACACTTTTCCTGGCAGCAGTAAAATTCCATTTCCATCAACTGTTTCCTCTCAAGAAAGTCTCTCAGGAAATACTCAAAACATTGTTCAACAAAGTTCTCAAATATGAATCATTTTTAACTGCCAGGAAGACACTCCTTTCCCCCACTGTTTTGCATCATAATAGGCTTTCTCTAAAATGACAGCTTTGGGGGAAGATATACTTATTTGGGGAAAAAAGACATTTATTAACTACAGTGTAAATCTTTTATTCTTCTCCCTCTATGGCTTTGTTTAAGCAGTTCCCTCTGCCTCAACTACCTTCTCCCCAGATCTGCCTGTCCAAGTCCTACCAATGCATTCATTCAAACAAACATTTCCTGAGTACCTAACAGATTTTTGGTCCTGTAATAGGTGGTAGGGGTACAAATCAAATAAATGTATTAAAAATATGCCAGGCAAAGATTACAGTATGATCGTGGCAGGACGTGGGATCATGATGGACATTCTGAGATTTTCCTTCAATGAAAAGTTTTTTGGAAGAAAAAACATTTACAGCTGGCCCTTTAAGGACAAGCAGGAGGAATTCAATGAAAGAGAGAAGCAATTTATGGCAGCCAAGAAGAGGCCAAGAGGAGGCAACTCAAGGGTCTCCAACTACAAGGAGCACAACTGATTAAGGACCCTATCTGCCTCAGAAATTCATTCTAGTGTCTGTACTAAGTCACCTCCAAAGGGGTGCTCCCAACCAATCACTGAGTACAGCAGGGATACCAAAGCAGACTGTTGCTGGAAGTTGCAAAACTCCACTAACAGCTGACTTTGGACTCCCCAATAGCTTTTCTGAATCTTCTTTAGACTGCAGAGCAGTCTGGAAACCTTCTGCCTAACCAGCTCTCCCCATCCCCTTCACTAGGGCTCAGACTTGCATCAAGGACTAATGGCACTCTCAGCCTTCTCAGCCCCCCTCACCATTGTCTGTTCCACATGCGTTTTCCCCTAATAAACCGTTGCCAATTTAATCCTGTGTGTGTTTTTCAGAGGACCCAGATTAATACAGCATTCTATACAGAGGGCTCAGCATAAATAAATACCCAGAGGTATGAAAAATCATGATGGGTTCTAAGCACCCATCATGTGGTATGTGCTTGGAGCAAGCTGTAGAAGTGTAGAAGAAGCTGGGCCGAATCAGTGGAGGCCTTGTATGTCCTGATAAGAAACTTCAACTTGGTCCTATGAGAAACAGGGAGCCACTAGAAAATTTTAAGCAAGGAAAGGGCATGTTTTCAAAAAACTGCTCTGCTGGCAGAATGAAGGATGGACAGGACAAAGCAGAAATTGGAAGCACCTCTAATGTATGCTCCCATCTTGTCTGCTAGCTTGTGAGGTCCTGAAGGATGAAATCATATTTTTTGCTTGTTTTGCTTTAATCTTAGAATAGTGTTTAACACAAAGTAGCTACTCAAGAGACCTCACTAAATCTACAAGGTTGGGCCTCACCTCATGGCCCAACATTTTAGCTAAAGCCACTCAAAAGTGTCATGAAGCCTGGTCATTCCTGCTTGGACACTGGAACCCTCTCCAGTCAATCCAGAAAGAGATGGTTATGTGTATGAAGGGTAGAAGAAACTACTCCCAAACTTTGCCTCTTGCCGACTGGTTATTTCATGAACTCCTTTGAAGACAGGCATCTAATTACATTTGTTGATGCTAACTGTGGGACAAAGGTAGTCATTAGACATTTAGTTTGTGAATGTTTACCAAATCAGTGAAATTTAGAGAGCCAGATCAAGCTCAAGGCCCACAGGTCTAATCCAAAGAAAATAAACAAAAATCAGAATCGGCTTCTGAATACGGACTCACTGTCCAATGACGACCTTCGGGAAAATGTAGCCTTATTTTTTCATCATAAGGTGGCAATAAGACCTACCCTAAAATGATGTACAAACTAAGGTGAAAATGAAATAAGAAGATGTGGCCACTGTAATTTGAAAACAGTAAAATAAATTTTACAAATTGAATATACAATTGGGGAAAACAGACAAATCAAAGCTATCAAAACCTAAATATCACCCTAACACAAAGACATGCTGGACTTCTGAATAAATATGAGAAACATAACTTATTTATTACATTGTGACATCAGCTTGCTAAGAAAGGTCATAATTAACCACAAAGTCTACAATAAAACTCTCTAAGTTTAACATATTTACTTAACGACTTCATGGCTAGAAGGAAAGCATACTGATTACCAATTCTGATTTTCAACAGTATCAAGGGATGGTGTGGTATTATCAAAAAATTGTCAAGATACAATTTTCATGTGTCAAGCAGCACTTTTGGCTGGAAGAGTACTTCTATGAAGTCAAATAATCATGTGAACCAATTCCCAGAAGGCTACTGATTGGTAGAGTTGGAGCTAACATCCCTCCCAAGGTCCAAGGCACTGAGAGTGTGATGCCCTTTCTCAGACTCATTCTCATCTCCCTGACTTGACTAATGAAACACACAGAAGATCTTGGGTCCTGCTTGTAATACCCAAAATAACCTTACTGAAAAAAGTAATCATTCTCTCCAAACAACCTGAAATGGTTTGTGCCACTTAGAGAAGAGAGTCTCACATCATAAACTGTCAGATCTACATGGGGTAAGGGACTAACGTTAGATAGCAATGGTTTGTTGTCCATGTAAAATAAAAATGGCATCTCCAATCCTCCACGCTGAGATAACCACTTCCAAACCAGTAGGAAAGTCCAGAGCATTCAGGAATACTTTATTTTATTTTTTATTTTGATGAGGTCTCGCTCTGCTGCCCAGGCTGGTCTTGAACTCCTGACCTCAGGCAATCTTCCCTCCTGGGCATCTCTCAAAGTGCTGGGATTACAGGCGGAAGTCACTGCACTCAGCTCAGCAGTACTTTTTAAAATTTTCCAAATTTGCAAACTGATTTAGTAAATACATTGTGTTATTTTAACTTGAGGAGGAGTGAAAAGTAGAGAAAATGAATTCCATTTTATAAAAGAACTTTAGGTGATTTTGTCAAAAGAACTAAACAAACAACTATAGAAATCATTCTAAGTCTCTTTTTGCATCTTCCAAAACCAGATTATTTCCATTTACAAAATACATTTAATGGTAGGAAATCAGTAATGATGACAGTAATGGACACCACTAAATTCAGGACATTCTATGTGAGACATTTTACGTATATTATCTGTATTCCTCACAACTCAATGTAAATGTTTTACATTTCAAATTTTTAAAACATGAGGCTCAGAGAGACAAATGTGCCACAAATCAAGTAAATGGTAAGGCTGAGATACAAATCACAGTATCTAAAAGCCCAGATTTTAGATGGCAATGAAAGGTGGGAGGGCTTTTCTTTCCTTCCAAATCTCAATTTCTACCTCACTCTCCCAATTCCTGTCCTTCCCTCCCCTTCCTCCGTCCCTCTCACACAAACCCAAACACACGCACGCACATACCCACTCACTTCCAAAGAGAGGCAATACCATACAGTGAGCTAATAACGGTTTTATCCAAAACACCTGCATTTAAAATTCTGACCCTGCCATTTACTAGCTCCAAGACTGGGTGGTACAAATTGTTTCATGGACCTCACTTTCCACCAAGTGAAATTAAACAAGATAAACATACACAGTGTCTAGTACATACTATTTTGTTACGTTTCCCCTCACTCACTTTTGATAGCCTAAAAGACCAAATGAAGAGGAAGCAAAACATGCTACCTGTATTGTATGCTAAGCAAGAGAGCACTTCCCTTAGGATGGAAAATTTTCTATGACTTATAAAACACACATATGGTTAAGGAATTGCTACCTACTTCATGTCATTTATCCATGATTTTTATCCATAAAATACATGAGAATAATCTATTATTGCCATGTGGAATTTAGACTAGGAATGCAAGAATAGTTCAGCATTCATACATCAAACACAATGCCGTTCACAGTTATCAACAGCCTAACTAACAGAAAAATCTGTATGACTATTTCTATAGGTGCAGAAAAAGTGCAACACTCATTCAGCAGCCCTTTATTATTTAAAAACAACAACAACTCAGCTAACTAGAAATCAAAGGAAACTTCCTCAGCCTGATAAAGAGCATCTATGAAAAACTTACAGCTAACTCATACTTAATAATAAAACACAAAATGATTTCCCCTATGATCAGGAAAAGGCAAGGAATCCACTCTTACCACTCCCACTCAACATCATATTGGGTAAAACTAGCTAATGCAATAAGGTACGGAAAAAAAATAAAGATACTTATAGATGGGAGAGAAAAAATAATACTGCCTTTATTCACAGAAAACGTAATTATATCAAAGAATCTACAAGAAACTACTAGATATAATTAGTGACTGGCAAAGTTGAAGAATATAAGATCAATATATAAAAAAATTTTTTTCCTTGCCTTGCTATTAAAAAAAATCAATTATATTTTTATACACAACAGTGAAGAACAGGAAAATGAAATTTTTAAAAGCACCAGTGGCGGCCAAGCGCGGCAGCTCATGCCTGTAATCCTAGCACTTTGGGAGGCCAAGGTGGGTAGACCACGAGGTCAAGAGATCGAGGCCATCCCAGCCAACATGGTGAAACCCTGTCTCTACTAAAATACAAAATTAGCTGGGCGTGGTGGCACACACCTGTAGTCCCAGCTACTTGGGAGGCTGAGGCAGGAGAACTGCTCGATTGCTTGAATCCAGGAGGTGGAGGTTGCAGTGAGCTGAGGTTGCGCCACTGCACTCCAGCCTGGCAACAGAGCGAGACTCCGTCTCAAAAAAAAAAAAAAAAAAAAAAAAAAAAGCACAAGTTACAACAGCACCAAGAAACATGTCATACTGAGGGATCAATCTAACAAAGTATTATAAGTATTATAAGATTTGTACGTTGAAAAGTATCAAAAACACTGATGAGAGAAATCAAAGACTTCATTGCAGAGATACACTGTGTTCAGGGATCAAAAGACTCAATATCATCAGTATTGCAATTCTCCTCCAAATTGATCTACAGATTTTAATTCACAGCAAATAAAATCCCAAGTTTCTTTTTCAAAAATTTATAAGGTAACTCTAAAATTATATGGAAAAAATAATTTAGGATAACCTAAACAATTTTGTAAAAAAAAAAGTTGGAGTACTCATACCAATTGATTTCAAGACTTACAATAAAGCTATAATATTCTAGACAGCACGGTATTGGCTAAAGGGTAACGCAGATCAATGAAACAAAATAAAAATTCCAGAAATTGATCCACACATATATCGTCAATTAATTTTTGACAAGGATGCCAAGTTAATTCAATAGACAAAGTATAGTTTCTTCATCTTATCAACAAATGACGCTGGAACAATTAATTAGACATATCTATATTCAAAAAATGAATCTCAACCTGTATCTTGCACTATACGTAAAAGTCAACTGGAAATGGATCATAGACTGAAATGTAAACCCTAAAGCTATAAAATTTCTAGAAAAAATAGAAGCAAATCTTCATGATCCTGAGTTGGGCAATTGTTTCTTAGATAGGACAGAAAAATCATTAACCATAAAATAAAATATTAAGGCCAGGCACAGCGGCTCACGCTTGTAATCTCAGGCCTCTGGGAAGCCAAGGTGGGAGGATCTCTTTAGGAGTTTGAGACCAGCCAGGGCAACATGGTAAAACCCTGTTTCTACTAAAAAAACACAAAAAATTAGCTGGGCATGGTGGTGCACATCTATAGTACCAACTACTCGGGAGGCTGAGGTAAGAGGATTGCTTGAGTTCAGGAGGCCAAGGCAGCAGTGAGCCATGATTGAACCACTGCTCTCCAGCCTGGGTGACAGAGCAAGACCCTGTCTGAAAAAAAAAAGACAAGACTGAAAAATGAAACTTCAATCAAAACTGAAAACTACTGCTCTTGGGCTGGGGTGGTGGCTCACACCTGTAATCTCGGCACTTTGGGAGGCTGACGTGGGGAATTGCCTGAGCTCAGGAGTTCGCAACCAGCCTGGGCAACATGGTGAAATTCCGTCTCTACTAAAATACAAAAAATTAGCCAGGAGTGGTGGCGTGCACCTGTAGTCTCAGCTACTCAGAAGGCTGAGGTAGGAGAATTGCTTGAACCCAGGGGCGGAGGTTGCAGTGAGCTGAAATTGTGCCACTGCACTCCAGCCTGGGTGACAGAGCAAGACCCTGTCTGAAAAAAAAAAGACAAGACTGAAAAATGAAACTTCAATCAAAACTGAAAACTACTGCTCTTGGGCTGGGGGTGGTGGCTCACACCTGTAATCTCGGCACTTTGGGAGGCTGACGTGGGGGAATTGCCTGAGCTCAGGAGTTCGCAACCAGCCTGGGCAACATGGTGAAATTCCGTCTCTACTAAAATACAAAAAATTAGCCAGGAGTGGTGGCGTGCACCTGTAGTCTCAGCTACTCAGAAGGCTGAGGTAGGAGAATTGCTTGAACCCAGGGGGCGGAGGTTGCAGTGAGCTGAAATTGTGCCACTGCACTCCAGCCTAGGTGACAGAGCAAGACTCCGTCTCCAAAAAAAAAAAAAAAAAAAAAAACTCATCTCTTTGAACCCTCACTTTTAAAAACTAAAAAAAAAAAACACTACTGCTCTTTGAACCGTACTATTTGAAAAGTAAAAGACAAACCATAGACTGGGAAAACATTTGCAAAACGTATCTGATGAGGGACCAGTAGCCAGAATGTATAAAGAACACTCAAAGCTGTATTTTTTTTATACAGTCTCGCTCTATTGCCCAGGCTGGACTGCAATAGTGCGATCTCAGCTCACTGCAACCTCTGCCTCCCGGGTTCAAGTGATTCTCCTACCTCAGCCTCCCAAGTAGATGGGATTACAGGCACCCGCTACAATGCCCAGCTAATTTTTGTATTTTTGTAGAGATGGGGTTTCACCACATTGGCCAGGCTGCTCTCGGACTCCTGAGCTCAAGTAATCCGCCCCCCTTGGCCTCCCCAAGTGCTGGGATTACAGGCGTGAGCCACCGCGCCCGGCCCAAAGCTGTATAATTTTTAAAAACCCTGCCAAATCAAAAAAAATGTTAAGACATTTGTTCAAAATCATTAATCATTAGGAAAAAATGCAGAATAAAATTACAATGAAACATTACTATTCACCTACCAGAATGGCTAAAGTTTTAAAAGACAGACAATAACAATATTGGTGAGGATATGGAGCAAACGCAACCTTATATATGTTGCTGTTAGGAAACAAAAATGGTATACTCAACTTTGAAAAATAGTTTAGCAGCTTAATATATAAAGTTAAATACATACTTTTCATACTACCCAGTCATCTCACCTCTATACGTTTACTGAAAACAAGACATACATCTACACAGAAACCTAACACAATTATTATTATTATTATTTTTTTTTTGGATATAGAGTCTTACTCTGCTGCCCAGGCTAGAGTACAGTGGCACAATCTCAGCACACTGCAACCTCCGCCTCTCGGGTTCACGCGATTCTCATGCCTCAGTCTCCGAGTAGCTGGGACTACAGGCACGCACCGCCACACACAGCTAATTTTTGTATTTTTAGTAGAGACGAGGTTTCAGCATTTTGGCCAGGCTGGTCTTGAATTCCTGACCTCAAGTAACCCGCTCAACTTGGCCTCCGAAAGTGCTGGGATTACAGGTGTGAGCCACCATGCCCGGCCTGAACACAAATATTTACAGCACTTTTATTCATAACCACCAAACTACATTTGGACTGTTTTCACAGTTACTGGTGAATGGATACACAAATCAGCTACTGGTGAATGGATGCACAAATTATTGTAGTGTTATCTATTTAGTGGAATTCTGCTCAGCAATGAAAGGCAACAAACTGGATAAATGCAAGGACATAGATGACTCTCAAAAGAATTATACCAAGTAAAACAAGCCAGACTCAAAGGCTATATATTTTGATCCCATTTATATGAAATTCTAGAAATGATAAAACTGTAAGGGACAGAAATCAGATTAGTGGTTGCCAGGGGTTGTCAGTTTAGGGAGGGGATTGACTACAAAGGCGCATGAGGGAACTTTTTAGGTGACAGAAAATTCCATTATTTTATTTCAGTGGTGATTACAATTTATATAATTTTGTCAAAATTCATCGATTTTACATACCTAAAAGGGTGAATTTTACTGTATGTAAATTATACCTCAATAATTATCAAGAAAAACGTTGTGTTAAAAAAGTAACAACCTCAGAAAGAGCCAACTATTTTAGGCAGAGATCTACAACTAATTTGAATTGAAAAGGTTGATTTCTGATTATAAAGTTAAGATCATGATTAAAGCACAGGAAGATATGCAGGGCAGATAAAGTTCATGAAAGTTGTGTATGTGTCTTTCACTGTTAATTGATATAAATTGTGTAAAAAGGGGCTCTGGTAAGACGGTAAGAAAGGCATAATTAAGAACCAAAAATACTTCATTTGGTATTTATTCAAAACAGGCTGACAACAGAATAAATGGCCATAATTGTCCTTACAAATTGCTTGAGTTTGTAGATGACTCATTCAAGGAACTGCCTAAGGAGACAGGAACCTATTCAAATACTAATTCTCCTCACTTCACAACCACTCTTAGAAGAGAAGGGGTGAAATATTTTTATTCTATGCAATTTCTACCTCTTGATCAGAGCTCTGAAAAGACACAGTAGAAGCTTGTCTTGGCAGCAGAGACAACAGGGTGGGAGAAGATCAAGAGTTTTCTAAAACCCTAAGGGGCTTTTCTCTCTGTTTTTGGAGGGCAGGTAAGGCTTATCCAGTAGTGGATAAGCCAGTGTGCACGGTTCTGGCTTTGCAAGGAGCTATGGTCAAAACAGTGTGGTTTCGTGTGGTGGCTCACACCTCTAATCCCAACGCTTTGGGAGGCTAAGGCAGGAAGATTCCTTGAAGCCAGGAGTTTGAGACCAGCCTAGGTAACAAAACAAGACCTCATCTCTACAAAAAATAAAAAATAAAAAAGCCAGGCATGGTGGAACATGCCTGTGGTTCCTGCTACTTGGGAGGCTGAGGTGGAAGGATCGCTTGAGCCTAAAAGTTCAAAGCTTCAGTGAGTTATGAAAATGCCACTGTACTTCAGCCTGGGTGACAGTGTAAGAACACATTTCTAAATGAAACAAAACAGTGATAGGGTTCATTTAAGTACCATTATCAGAGCCCCAAGGAAGAACTAAATTGAAAAACAGACTATAGAAACTTGTATTTATTCACTCATTCCTTCATCTATTCATCCAACAATTATTTATTGACTGCCCACTCTGGGCCAGGCTCTGTGTTAAACTGAAGACATAAAGATAACCTGGACTGAAGTAGTTTACAAGCTTCTGGTGGACAGGAGCAGGGGGTGTATAAAGTGCAATAGCATCCAACAGGCTGGAGTACACCTCAAAAGAAGAGGAAAATTAGACTTGTGATTTTTCCCCATATACCATTTTCTATCAAGTTCTCAGTGCCGCAGAGTTCACCAGGAAATCAAAAATGGCAACCACTCCAGGCAGTGGGAACAGCACATGCAATAGAAGTACAGGTAAGCACAGTGTAGCCAGGACACTTCATGAAGTTCTAGGGTACTAAGAACCTGATGGAAAATAGTATGTAATAAAACTGAAGAGGTAGGCATGAATCAGAAAGGTCGAATGCTTCGTGAGTTATGCCAAGGAGTTAGATATCCTTGTGGGGTGTGGGGTAAACAACGGGCAGCCTACGAACAGGGGAGAAACAAATCAAGAATTACATAAAGATGATTCTAAAAGCAAGTCAGAGATTGGCAACAAAAAAAAAAAAAGAAGGAGAAGGAGGAGGAGAAGGAGGAGGAGAAGAAGAAGGAGAAGGGAAGGAGAAGGAGAAGAAGGAGAAGGAGAAGGAAAAGGAGGAGGAGAAAGATGAGGAGTTTCCTGTACTTTAGCTGAAAAGCTGGTAGTGGACTACAAAGTTGGTGTTAACTAATGGGTACTAGTTTAATACCTGAGTGACGAAATAATCTGTACAGCAAGTCCCCATAACGTAAGTTTAACTATATAACAAACCTACACATGTACCCCTGAACTTAAAATGAAAGTTAAGTTAAAAAGAGAAAAGTTGGTGTTAACTGGAATGGCAGAAAGCCCTACATGAACCACCCTTCAGTCATGCAGAGAAAATGACCCATTCTCCTGCCCAATGTATATCTCTAGCTAGCCATCATGATTGTTTATTCTCTACCCCAACTGGACTAGCAGCTTCCTAGAAACTGGAATCCTCTCTCTCACTCACACACACACGCATGCACACATACTCATACCCCCATTGCCTAGCTAAAGGTAGATGTTTAGTAACTGTGCAGACATTAAGAAATGAGTGAACAAATAAATGAATGCACTGATGGTTTTGGCACAAGAAACCAACTGAGAGGTACTACACAATGCGATTGATGGGTTGTCTTGAGAGTTACCAAGCTATCCGCCTGATGGAAAGTTGAAGTATGAGCTTCCGAGAGTCTGTTTCAATACGAAGTTGTCACGACTCTAGTTCTCCCTTGCCCCTAATTATTTTTTTTTAAGACAGGGGTCTCACTCTGTTGCCCAGGCTGGAATGCAGTGGTGTAGTCTCAGCGCACTGCAACCTCCACCTCCCGGGTTTAAGCAATTCTCATGCCTCAGCCTCCCAAGTCTCTGAGATTACAGGCGCACACCACCACGCTCGGCTAATTTTTCTTTTAATAGAGATGGGATTTCACCTTGTTGGCCAGGCTGGTCTCCAATTCCTGACCTCATGTGATCCGCTCGGCCTCCCAAAGTGCTGGGATTACAGGCGTGAGCTACTGCACCTGGCCTAGCAATGGATTTTTTTAAAAAGGCGCCAGAGAAAGAAAACTACTGATTTTCATAATTAAGCTACTGAAGGCAGACAGCATGACAGATCAAAGGAGTACAGAATGTCAGGTGCTTGGAGGTGGACCCAGAAGCAAGGCCTAGGAGGAAATCCAAGTGACAAGAGCACATTACTAGAAAAGACAGTGCAGCAACACCAAAGGTCCAGGCAGGTGAGCAGTGAGCATCAGGATACCCAGCAAGGTAAAAGCAGACAGAATATAATATCAGGGAAATCTGGCAAAAAGGCAGTTAGTGGGTGAGCATCAATAACATCAGGATTGGGCAACAAAGATCCAACCACAGGTATGGGTCTAGGCAGAGCTTAAGTTCCCTAGAGGCTTAGCTAAAAGAAAACATGTTCCTACCTTTGGAGTTATTGAGGTACCAACCATTGTACCCATAAAAGGACTTCACAGGGGATAAACAGAGTAAGGACCAGTTTCTGGCCCCGAAATACAAGGGCTAGTCTTAATCACAACGAGCCAGGTAGCAGCAGTCTTACAAAAACATGACCACACAAAGTCAGAACGATACTAGCAAACATGCTGAACTGCTGAGCTAGCAGCCTGAGGTTCCCAAAATTCTCTCTAACTCAAGACAGGCTGAGATTCAAAGCCTCATTCAGGGCTGACCTGCCCCCAGCTCTGTCCATTGGAAAGCCATGTAGACACAGAAGCCAACAGGCCCACACAATCTCCCCAACATCAGAGAGTATGAGGCACGCCTCTAATTTCAAAAGAGGTGCTCAAAAAATACCAGTGGAAGAGAATGAGAGTCTGTCATACAGAAAGCAAGGAGAAGAGGAATATGGAATCCAGTATACAGAGATCTTTCTCTGTACATTTACTCCATTCACAACTACTTTTAGGAATGTTTGTCACCCAGGCCAGAGTGCAAGTGGGGCAATCTCGGTTCACCGCAACCTTTGCCTCCCAGGCTCAAGTGATTCTCGTGCCTCAGCCTCTCAAGTAGCTGGGACTACAGGAGCATGCCACTACGCCTGGCTAATTTTGGGGGTTTTGTTTGTTTGTTTGTTTTTTACTAGAGACAGGGTTTCACCATGTTGGCCAGGCTGGTCTCTAACTCCTGACGTCAAGTGATCCGCCTGCCTCAGCCTCCCAAAGTGCTAGGATTACAGGCGTGAGCCACCAGGCCTGGCCAAAAATGCCTATCTTGAAAAGCTCTATAGCCCATGGGTATTACCTAGAAATCTATTCATGTTCACATTTCACATATTTTATTCATTCTCATATTTGTAGTCATATCTAGAAAAAAGAATATGACACCAGGTTAAGATCATGTCCCCAACTATACATGAAACGTTTTGTGGGAAAATCAGATTTCTCTTACATTTTTATGTAATGCACCTTATCATGAGCCTAACAGGTAATTGGGAAGACAGTCAATATTGCTACTCTTGTTTCCCATTCTGAGCCACAAATTTAGACAGTCTTAAGGGGTTTAAGCAATGCTCTGGCCTTTTCACTCTCACTATACAGATGAAAATCTGAGGANGTGTCCCTTCCACGTTTGCAGTATCACCAAATCTGGTAGAGATGCCTGTCATTAGGAAGTTAAATCCAGTAAAATGTATTTACTCATAATTATTAACTCTTCCCAACAAGCTCATATATACAGCCCAACAGAAAATCTGCTCTTTCAATTCACACAGATGATCGATCCTTGATACAACAGAATGGAAATCCACCACAGCTTAAACAATTTAGATTCTCTAACTCCAAAGCAAAAGAAGGCCTCAAGCAACATTATTTGATTATGAGATTTTGCTGCTGGGAAGAATTAATCAAATTCATCCTAGAGGCTCATCTGCTGCATGACATACTCATTCCTCAATATTGAAACTCCCTAATAAATTTCAACACAAGATGTGATGGTGACTTCTTTTCCTAGTACTTTCTGATCTTCATCTGTTACCTTGACTAGCATTTGAAGGAATGAAAATAAGGAGGTTGCTTTATCCCTAGTATCACACAATCTTTTGTATTTATATTAAAGCTGGGAGGATAGAAAGGGTCTCATTTAGGGACATATTTTCACCGCTACTTATGAATATAAAGTGAAAAAGACAAATACCACATGTTCTCATTCATATGTGAGAGCTACAAAAATGGATCTCATGAAGATAGATAGTAGACTGGTAGTTTTCAGAGAAAGGGTTGGGGGGAAGGGAGGATGAAGAGAGGTTGATTAATGGGTACAAACATACACTTAGAATAAGACCTAGTGTTTGACAGATCAGTAGAGTGACTATAGTTAACAATAATCTACTGTATATTTCAAAATACCTAGAAAAGAAGATTCCAAATGTTTCCAGCAAAAAAAAAAGAGATAAATGTTTAAGGTGATAGATATCCCAATTACTCTGATTTGATCATTACACATTTTTGAATGTATCAAAATATTACAGGTATCCCAAAATATGTACATCTGTTAGGTATCAATAAAAAATAATAAAAAACTAAAATTACTGAAGAGGTGAGAAAGTCTAATAACTGGTAAATCATAAATAATTGAGTTGGTATAACATGGAAGAATGTGATTTTAATTATTTAATGTTATTCATGTGTAATCAAACAAACAATTTTGTTGAAAATCCCAGTATATTTAGAAGAGCTAAACAAATAAACACTGCACACCAGAAACTAGAACTTGACCAACTTTTTGTTACCTATAAAGTATAAGCTGTTGCTTAAATATGTTTTACTTCTCTAATTAGTAAAAGTAGGCCTTTAAGGAAAAAACCTTTAAAATTTACCTAAAACTGGCTGGGCATGGTAGCTCACTCCTGTAATCCCAGAACTTTGGGAGGCCAAGGCAGGTGGATCACCTGAGGTCAGGAGTTCAAGACCAGCCTGGCCAACATAGCAAAACCCCATCACTACTAAAAATACAAAAATTAGCTGGGTATGGTGGCAGACGCCTATAATCCCAGCTACTTGGGAAGCTGAGGCACAAGAATCATTTGAACCTGGGAGGCGGAGGGTGCAGTGAGCCAAGATGGCACCACTGCACTCCAGCCTGGGCAACAGAGTGAGACTCTGTCTCCAAAAAAAATAAAAAGTGAACTGCTTACTTTCTGTGCACCTTTCCTACTGGGACAGTCTTTCTGAGAAGTGCTTTAAATACATGTTAGAAGCCAGGGACATGTAGCCAGGCATGGTGGCACACGACTGTAGTCCCAGCTACTCGGGAGGCTGAGGTGGGAGGATCTCTTGAACAGGGAAGTCAAGGCTGCAGTGAGTATGATCATGCCACTGCACTCCAGCCTGGGCAACAGAGCAAAAACCTGTCTCAAAAAAAAAAAAAAGAAGTCAGGGACACGAATTAGGACTGGGGTGGGTAGAGAGTGAGTGGGACTGCTGAAGACAATGTTCCCATGGCACTGACCCTGGTTATCAGTCTTTGAGCAAGTACTATCACTTGCTTTAATTCTTTCTTCCTCATCCTTTGCTCCTTTTGAATCTGATGATTTCTAGGAATGAACGTTCTTTATGATACATGTTATATATTATTTGGTTTGAAGCAGGCTTGAATTTATGTCAGTAAGGCAATGTTCTTTTTCAAAGCTCTCAGCTAGTTCTTAAGATATCAGAACCTGCAAAAAGCACGTGTAGGGCTGCTATTATCCCTTCAGATCAATAGCTCAGTCACTACTATGAGGTATTAAGAAAGGAATTTAGGAAGACAAGCAAATCTTTAGGGCTGCATCTATTCTGGCCAAAGAAGAACAGTAGTGAAACACAAACATATTTTAATAAAAACCATTTCAGCAAGTGAGTTCTTACCAAGCAAAGAAATCCTGGACTACTCTACCCAAATGTTTTCATAAAGGTTTTAGCTATGAGGAAATCAGATTCCAGGAGCTACAGGCAAACAGAGAAGGCTTGGAGACTGGGGGATGAGTAGACGTGGGAATGAGTAGATGTGGGCAACAGGTGGACACAGGAGCATTTACACAAATATATTAGGTTCCAACTAAGTGCTCCAGAATATTCACTGAAATATTTATTTTAATGTCAAATCCCTTCACAATTTAACATTTGAAACATGTCAACTGCATACACCTGTCTCCTAATTAAAGTAAAACTTATTAAAAGGAGATACTGAAAAACAATGGAGAAGGTCTCACTCAGCAAGAAATGATACTGTTTAGAAACTCCTACTTAAATAACAATCTGCTACTCTTGGTGACTTGTTTCCATACAGTACAGTAGGGAAAGAGGAAAAATAGTAACTTAACGTGGAGGAACCTGGCAATCACTACTTTAGATAGCTGAGTTACGGCAACACCAACGGTGGTAGATCATGCTGATAACATTCACCTTTGATATGATATGAAATGGTACTTCATCTCTCGTCTTCCAAAACTCAGTAACACCAGTCTAATCATGAGGAAAACATCAGACAAATCCCAATTGAGGGACATTCTACAAAATACCTGACCGGTAAACCTTAAAATTGTCAACATCACCAAATGAAGGAAAGTCTGAGAAACTGTCACAGTCAAGAAGAGCCTGAGGAGAAATGATGACTAAATGTAATGTGGGGCCAGACGCAGTGGCTCAAGCTTATAATCCCAGCACTTTGGGAGGCCAAGGAGGGTGGATCACTTGAGATCAGGAGTTCAAAACCAGTCTAGCCAATATGGTGAAATCCCATCTCTACCAAAAATACAAAAAAATTAGCCGGGCATGGTGGCGGGAACCCCCAGCTACATGAGAGGCTAAGGCAGGAGAATTGCTTGAACCTGAGAGGCAGAGGTTGCAGTGAGCTGAGATCGCATCACTGCACTCCAGCCTGGGTAACAGAGCGAGACTCCATCTCAAAAAAAAAAAAAAAAAATTAATGTGGCATCTTGAAAGGGACCCCGGAACAGGAAAATGACATTAAAGAAAAACCGAGAAAATCTAAATAAAATGTAAACTTTCGTTTAAAATAATGTATCAATATTGATTCATTAATTGTGACAAATTACACATTACTAGTGCAAGATGTTAACAACAGGAAAAATGGGTGCAGGGTATATGGAAACTACATGATCTTTGTAACTTTTCTTTAAATCTAAAATGATTCTAACATAAAAATTTTTGTTTAAACACTTAAAAATATT
>NW_016814741.1:61137-65857 GCF_001698545.2 Rhinopithecus bieti | reverse complement strand
AAAAAAAAAAAAAAAAATAGGTAAGGAGGTGTAAACTGGACTTTATACTTTACTTACCAAGTGTTGTGAATGTATGGGATCCCCCTCCAACCCCAAATTCTTAATATTGAAATCCTAACCCTCAATATGGTATTAGGAGGTAAAACCTTTGAGAGGTGATTAGATCATGGCAGTAAAGCCTGGAGGAGTTAGTGCCCTTAAAAGAAGTCAGACAGTTCCAAAGTGAATGGACACCATCCTGTTTGGAAGGCTGCTACTTAGATCAAAGAAGGTAAAAACAGATCCACTCAGCGGGCTGAACTGCATGCAGTTTTTCTAACAGGGATGGAAGAATTGAACAATGGTGCAAACCCCTGTGTTTGGGTTTTTACTGACTCATGGGCAGTGACCAATGGCCTAGCCATACACTCAGACAAGAGGGCCATGGACACCTGGCCTATTAAAAGAATGCCCAAATGCAGCATGGCCCTGTGGAGATGTGAGGGGGCATTAAAGGAGAGTAAGTCAGTGCCCATCAGAACTCCCTTCCAGGTTCGTAAGTCGACTGGAATCGACAAGTAGATATCCTTGTGTGCTCCCTTGAGGTGGCCACCTGGGCCCAAGAAATGAGTGGATAAGGGGGTATTGTAGCACTACAGAGATGGGCTGAATCTAGACACGTTCCTTTCGCACCCTCTCAGGCACAAAATGCCAGAAAGAACTGTTCTGTTTCTCAGCAAAAGAGACAGAGGGGCAGATGGCTGATGGCTGTGGGGCAGATTCTCTGGTGGGAAGGCCCTGAATATAGCTGGCAACTGAGACTAACGCTGGTAACCCTGTGGGGAGGCTAAAAATGGGACCTGACAGGAATAGACACTGACTCTGGAGTGGGCTTTGCTTGTCTAATGGAAGACGAAAATGCTCAGAGTACCAGAAAAAAATATAGAAGATATTGCATGGATTTGGATTGCTGGCCATCACTTTTTCAGACCAAGGAACACACTGTACAGCCCACAAAGTCCAACAATGGGTAGAGAGATATTCTCCTTAGATTAACAGTTTGACAGAGAAGTAGAATGGGCAACTGAAACCTTGGTTGTCTAAAACAGGGAGATAAAAGCATGAAGGGCTGGCTTACACACCTTCATGAGTGTGTGTGCTCACACCTCAACATGAGAGGGACTAGAGTGTCCCTGCTAGATTTTTTTTTTTTTTCTCTGTTTTCTGGTTTTCTGGGGAAGAGGGGTGGGGAAGATACTGGTATGAAAGAAAATGCATCTTGGAACCCCAAAATCACTAAGCTAAAGGAAAAAGTCAAACTGGGGACTGCTTAGGGCAAACCTGCCTCCCATTCTATTCAAAGTCATCCCTCCACTCACTGAGATGAATGTGTATCTGATTACTTCCTTTGGAAAGGATAATCAGAAACTCAAAGGAATGCAATCTTTTGTCTCTTATCTACCTATGACCTTAAAGGCCCCTCCCAGCTTCAAGTCCTCCCGCTTTTCCCAACTAAACCGAGGTACATATTCATTGATGTCTCAGGTCTCCCTAAAATGTGTAAAACCAAGATGTACCCGGACCACCTTGTGCACATGTCGTCAGGACCTCCTGAGGCTGTCACAGACCGTCCTTAACTTTGGCAAAATAAACTTCCTAAATTAACTGGACCTATCTCAGATATTTGGGGTTCACACTGATATGACTATGTAGTTCCTGCCAAGGAAGGACTGCATTAGCATAATGACTATAGCTTGTTCTTTCTTCCTCAAATCACCTCAGGAAAAAAATATTAATTTTTTCTCCCCTACCTGATGCAGTGGCCCTAGGACCAGGGCTGCAAGTATAAGTGTTAGAACAGCAGGGATGATTTCTAAGCAAAAAACTGAAACTATGTTTTTAAACCTTACGTCAAAATTTCTAAGGTCATGATGGATTGTGCCTTCAATCCATCTAGCAAAATTGGGGCTAACAGTGATTGCAGCTATATTGCCTGGTGGTAAAAATAGCTCACTAGTTCTGCACCTTTGTAACCTTACCCTGTCTGAATGGGAGTAGACTGAGGAGGAGGTACTTGCCAGACTTGTACTGCTGCCTGCGATCTAGACCAGCACAGTGGCAATTCCAATGTCTCTTCCAATGTTGAAAAAGTTACGGTGCTAATGGAGAGAAGGAGAAATACTAGCTGAAATTAAAGAAATGAATAAATGGGATATTGATTGAGGAAAATTAAATATTATGTTACCAAGAGTCTCAGAGCAAGAGATAACACTGTCTATAAACTCAACAATCCCAGATGCCTGAAAGGGTAAAGCTATATATATTTACCAAGGCCACTCTTGCTTTTGGAAGCTGACAAGATTGAGAGGAAACCCACAAACAGGAGTGGCCTCATCCTGGAAGACATTCATATACTATGATGGGTTGAAGTAATTATTAATGACTGTGCACAGTATATACTTTTACGTGAAAATCCATAGTCAAAAGCAGGGGTGGCCTGTCGTATTACGATATATATTGGTTTTCATCCATGGTTCCTGGCTCATAACTTCCATAGCCCTTGTTGCAGTATTTTGTTACGATGTTGGGTGTGTTAGGACTCAGAGGCAGGCCTCTGACCTTTTCCTGCCCTCCTTTCTTATTGTAGGTCTTAAGAGCCTTGCATGAGAGGGTCCCACCCTATGCCCTGGGGAAGGAATGCTGATATCTTGAAGTTTCCATAAAACCCAAGGGGTCGGGGTTCCGTGAGCTTCCAGATAGCTGACATGTGGAGGTTCCTGGAGGGTGGCACCCCAGGGCAGGCCTGGAAGCTCTGAGCTTCTTCCCCATACCTCACCCTATGCGTCTCTTCATCTGTATCCTCTGTAGTACCCTTTATAATAAACCGGTAAGCATTTAAAAAAAAAAAAATTAGCTATAAAAGAATCTTTAAGGCCAAAGAGTTTGCTATCCCTCTCTCTCTGATTTCAACCAGAAGACAGCAACTGCAAACTGGGAAGAGTGCCCTCACCAGACATCCTATCTGCCAGAGCCTTCATCTTGGACTCATCGGGCTCTAGAACTTTGAAAAATAAATTTCTGGGTTGTTTAAGCCACCCAGTCTGTGGTACTCTGTTACAGCAGCCTGAACTAGGGCAAAGTCAACCTTCACTCAGTGTTTTAATAGAACACTGGTTTTCAGTTTCATTATGCATCACCATCACCTGGAGGGTTTGTTAGAATACAGATTGCCATGCCCTACCCACAGTTTCTGGGGTAGTAGGTCTGAATCAGGGGCCTGAGAATTACATTTCTAACGGCTCCCAGGTGATGTGATACACTCTTGTCTTTTGTAAACACTCCAACAAAATTAGAAAACTTATGATCAAATGTAAGGACCTAAACAAAATTCAAAACTAAATTTACCTAATTTGTGAATTTTCTGCTTTTTCTTTCGCAACAAATATTTTTTGACCATTTATTCCAGTGCCCAGAAGTAGACTGGACACTGGCCCTGGGTGGAGTAGTGAGTAAACTAAAACACATGCTTCTAATTAGCCAGGAACACTGGTTCACGCCTGTAATCCCAGCACTTTGGGAGGCCGAGGCGGGTGGATCACCTAAGGTCAAGAGTTCGAGACCAGCCTGACCAATATAGTGAAACTCCATCTATACCAAAAATACAAAATTAGCTGGGCGTGATGGTGGGCGCCTGTAATCCCAACTACTCGGGAGGCTGAGGCAGAAGAATGGCTTGAACCCAGGAGGCAGAGGTTGCAGTGAGCCGAGATCGCACCACTGCACTCCAGACTAGGCAACAAGAGCGAAATTCCATCTCGAAAAAAATAATAATAATTTTTTAAATGCTTCTTTATTTTTTAGATGTTGTTCTAGAGGTAGAGGGGGGCTAATAACTAGTCTCGTAATTCATTAATTACAATTGCAGGAAGAGCTACATACGAGAAGTACAAGGTGCTATGAGGCCCTGTAAGATTGGGTGGTCTGACATTAGCCTGGGTCAGGGAAGGCTTCTTTAAGGAAGAGACACTTGAACTCAGTTCTGAAGGAGGAGCAGAAATGGGGTCCTCGGGGAGACAGCATTCCATATAGTGGGAAAATTGCACACAGTAGAAACAGAATATAGTAGGAGGGTAGATCCCTCAGGGAAGGCCAGAGATACTGCTGCAGGCAGGAATGCAGAGCCTAGCAGGCAGAGTAAGCAGTTTGAATCGTGCTCTAAGTATGAACGGAGCTACTAGGGATTCTTAGCTGGAAACTAACTTAATGTATGTTTTAAAAAGAGTCAGCCTAGCTGCTTTGCAGAGATGAAATAAGAGTAGCAAGAGTAGATCCAAACAACAATTAAGGGGACCACAATCTGTGGAACTGGGTGATGGACTGGGTAAGATGGAGTGAGGGAAAAGAAGAAAGATTCAAGGCTAACTCTACAAAATGCTGTGAAGTGATTAGCAGTGCTTTTCCAATCTGAATTGAATTTTCCCTATGGCACAGTGAGAGGAAAACAATAGATTTTATCTGTGCCTAGGAAAAGATGGGGCTTAAAAAATACTTAAACAGTAGGATGACAGATCAAATGTTTCCCTTTTCCAACAATGGAAAATTCCTTTTGAGAGCATTATATATTAAGCTCGTAGTTAGCTTTAATGTCTCCTCTCACAGTTGTGGAAGCAGACTGACAGGATTATTCATCTCATGCCATAGTCTCTGAACTATAGCAGCATCTTACTTTTACCTTCTCATG
>NW_016814741.1:55293-58179 GCF_001698545.2 Rhinopithecus bieti | reverse complement strand
ACGGAAAGGAAAGAAAAGACGCTGCTTACCTTCTCTGGGTTGTTACATGCCAGAGAACCAAACGTCTATAATTTTTTGGCCACTGTATTTTGGAGCTCTTTGTTACATTATTTTACCCTGTACCCTAACAACAGCTTCCTACATTAGAATGCAGGGACCAAAAGGTCAGAAATTTCTGTCTGTTTTGCTCATCAGTCCATCCCTAGCAAGTAGAACAATGTCTGGCATGTGACAGGATACTCAATAAATATGTGTGAATGGATTAAATAGACAACTTTATTATCATCACCCTCCATATCTCCAAATCACCTTCACAGCTACCAGAAGTTAGATTACAAAACTCAAATGCTCCCAAGAAGTTCCTATATCCCATTCACTGCCATCTTTCCCCGGTTCCACTGAGTGTGCCCTTCAGCCCCACTAGCCTCATTTAAGCTTCTCCAATGTGCCTGACTCTTGCCCAGCTCAGGGTCTTTGAGCAAGCTGGTTCCAGTATCTACTCCCAAACCCCTTTGCAGAAGTAGTCCTCATTCCTTCAGTTATCTGCTTAAATGTGATCTCCTCAGACAGAACTTCCAGTTACCCTATCAAAACATATCCTATTTCTGCTATCTCTGTATCCTATTCATAACACTTATGAAAATGAGTAAATAAAAAATGTGTTGGGTTTTCCATTCTAAACTGGATTATAAGGTCCATAAGGACAAGAACCACTTTTGTTTTTATTTACCACTTGGTCCCCATTGCCTAGCATATAGTGCCTAGCTGGTTATAAATAGGCAATAAAGGAGTAAATGAATGAACTTCACTAAAGATGTTGCGTGTTTAAGTATGTTGGGGTGGATATGAGTTACTTAAAGCATATGTAGCTCTCCATAAATACAATATTCAAATGTCCTTGACTACCTTCCTGACAATAATGTAAGTTTCCATTTATGGGGCTGTAAACCAATGCACAAGCTGGCAGGTTTTTTATTGCTTTCTTAGAAGGATTATCACTCCCTCTTTCTACTACTAGTTTTTAGTTGCTAATAAGCAGGTAGAATTTTAATGACTCCTTTTGGTATGATGGACTAAGTAGCTTTTACTAGGATGTTTCCAATGCAGGCTCACATGGGCATATAATTTAAAATAAATGATTATTATACTTTAGGACCATGCCAACTGGCCTCGCAGGACCCAGGACTAAAGCTCCTCTGCTTTCTCAGGTCAAAGTTTCAGTTAATCAATTTGCTTCTAAATTATGTAACCTGAGATTGCTCTCTAAAACTGTGTGGGCACCAGCTAAACTGGGCACATGGAACAATCCGAGGGTACTCAGTGACAGAGACTTTAAATCACACTGGTTTTGGTTTTTTTGTTTTGTTTTGTTTTGAGACAGAGTTTCACTCTTGTTGCCCAGGCTGGAATGCAGTCGTGAGATCTTGGCTCACTGCAACCTCCATCTCCCGGGTTCAAGCAATTCTCCTGCCTCAGCCTCCCAAGTGGCTGGGATTACAGGCACCTGCCACCACGCCCAGCTAATTTTTTTGTATTTTTAGTAGAGACAGGGCTTCATCATGTTGGCCAGGCTGGTCTCAAACTCCTGACCTCAGGTGATCCACCCACCTCGGCCTCCCAAATTGCTGGGATTACATGATTGAGTTATTGTGCCCGGCCCACACTGTTTTTAAATAATGTTTCTTTCCTTCTGTATCTGGTCTGTGATGTGATGGTGGATACACAAACTTATGCATGGGATAAAACCGCATAGAACTAAACACATACACACACACACATACACACACCCCATGCACACACACACGAATACAAAATATGGAAAATCTGAAAAAGATTGGTGGACAGCATCAACATCAGTATCTTGGTTGTGGCATTATAGTGCAATTTTACAAGATGTTACCATTGGGGAGAAATTGGGTAGAGTACGTGGGATCTCTCTGCATTTTTTCTTACAACTCCATGTATATCCATAAATATCTCAATAAAATTTTACATCAAAAATGCTGTTTCAACACCGAAACTCCAGGATACTACAGAATTCAGCTGGTTACTGAAGAAAACAGGAAGGAAGACGCTGGGGAAATGAGAGAAAGAGAAGTAGGAGTAAACATGAAACTTCATAGCGGGAAAGGTTACTAAGAGAACACTGCATTCCTGTAGCCTGCATGTCCTTAGAAACACCTCATAGAGTAACTGTGGTTTTACTTTACTCACAGGACTATTGCCAGATCTGTGGGAAAGAACTACAAGACAGTTGCTAAAAGTTTGAAAAAGACAGTTACTAAACATATGAAAGACCTGATAATCTACTTTTTTACCTTAGGTATTGGCATATTCCACACATCTATACTATTCTTGAGTGTGATCACTTAGGAATGAATATGATTTGAACTTATTCATGTTAAGACAGGGTGTCAAACTGAGAACCAGGCAGATCCACCACCTACAGTAAAAACGACCCTAAATTGGTTGAAGAAATTAGATCCCAAAGATTCTTGGTGAATTCTGAAGTCTTTATCAGTATATCCATATTAAAAGGAGATGACAGAAGCCAAAATAAAAGAATTATGGGCTGCCTGTAATCCCAGCACTTTGGGAGGCCAAGGTGGGCAGATCACAAGGTCAGGAGATGAAGACCATCCTGGCTAACATGGTGAAACCCCGTCTCTACTAAAAATACAAAAACTTAGCCGGGCGTGGTGGCAGGTGCCTGTAATCCCAGCTACTCAGGAGGCTGAGGCCGGAGAATCACTTGAACCCAGGAGGCGGAGGTTACAGTGAGCTGAGATTCTGCTATTGCACTCCAGCCTGGGTGACAGAGTAAGACTGTCTCAAAAAAAAAAAAAAAAAAGAATCAGGGGCTGAAAGGACAACGGGATTAAAAAA
>NW_016814741.1:36775-52637 GCF_001698545.2 Rhinopithecus bieti | reverse complement strand
ATAAATACATTAAGAAGTCTTCTGATTTGATTACATATGATTTTATTTTGATAGCACTGCCTTCATTAGTATCTTTAATAAGTAATATGTCTGAATTTTTACAGGAATATTTTAATTGCACTGCCTGAAATTTCAAAACAGGGATATATGTCCTCCTGATACTTTTCATCGAGGTCAGGGTCTAACCTAACAAACGATTATGACTTTTAAAATAGACTTTATTTACAGATTCAATTTTCTGAAACTGCTCCCTTGCTAGGGCTCTCAGCCTTAGGTTGAATCACTGGCTGTAATAAACATGGCACCCAATTCAGCTCCACCAAATTACTACTTGTTCTCAAGTATATATACACGAATTGTCTACTTATTGCCTCCTACTGTCTTGTAGCAGCTGTCACTCAGCCCGTCCAAGGGCCGCCACTCTATCCAACATTCTGCAACTAATTAATTGTATTTATAAGTAGAGATGAGTAAGAGTGTTTTTGAAAAATAATGGTAGGTGACCACTGGCAAAAGCAGTGTTGATTCCCAGGAAGCTTGCCCATAATATTCCAGCATCAACAAAAATCCTCTCCTCCATTAGTGCTGTTAGCTAAAAGATTAATATAATTAGATTTGAGTTTAATTAATTCTAGAGCATAGTACTAACCAAGGCATGGGTCTACATTAGATCCTCAATCATTCAGATCAGTGTAAAACTAAACAGGATACCCACTATTAAAAACCCATAAACAGTGTCAGGCCTCTGAGCCCAAGCTAAGCCATTATATTCCCTGTGACCTGCACGTATACATCCAGATGGCCTGAAGTAACTGAAGAATCACAAAAGAAGTGAAATTTAAATTGCCTGTTCCTGCCTTAACTGATGACATAACCTTGTGAAATTCCTTCTCCTGGTTCATCCTGGCTCAAAAGCTCCCCCACTGAGCACCTTGTGTCCCCCACCCCTGCCCGCCAGAGAACCCCCTTTGACTGTAATTTTCCTTTACCTACCCAAATCCTATAAAACAGCCCCACCCCATCTCCCTTCACTGACTCTCTTTTTGGACTCAGCCCGCCTGCACCCAGGTGAAATAAACGGCCTTGTTGCTCACACAAAGCCTGTTTGGTGGTCTCTTCACACAGATGCGAATGAAACAGTACTTCCTAAAATTTGTCACTGTTCCCATTCAAAATATATAAAATTCAGTTCAAACTCATTACTATTAAAGGGGAAACTGAAATTTGGGGTAGAGTACTGTCAAATGTGCAATCAAGAGATGGAGACCCAAAGAGTAAAACAGATAAAAACCCAAAAGAAAATAGTCAAAAGATTCGCTCATTCCTAGACTCTAAGCCTAAACACATAGTACAGAATTATAAAGCTGGGAGAGAACTTAGATACAAATCATCCCAGGAGCCCAGTTCACAGATGAGGAAACTGAGGACAAGGGCAATAGAACTGAGCCTGGAATTCCATATTTCTGAATTCTCAATTCACTGAATAATCTTGGAAAAGCCACTTACCCTCTCTCAGTCCATTTTCCCAGCTATAATGAAGATGTTGGACTACTAAATGGTCTCTAAGGTTCTTTAGTAGTTCTAGGATTCACTGAGCCTTACAGACCATCTAGCAGCCCAAGCCCTTTATTTTACAGATGGGGAGTCTAGCAAACTACAATTATTTATAGAAGAGTCTGCCATTCCTGGCCTATAGACACTTTAGATTTGTTCATTCATCTTCACATCACCCTAGGACATAAATGTGACAGTTAATTTTATGTGTCAATTTGACTAGGCCACAGCATGCTCACGTATTTGGCCAAGCATTATTCTAGATGTGTCTGTCAAGGTGTTTCTGGATGAGATTAACTTTTGAATCAGAAGACTGAGTAAAGCAGACTGCCCTCCATAATGTGGGTGGGTCTCACCAAATCAGTGTAAGGCCTGAGTAGAACAGAAAGGCTGCTCTTCCCCTTCCCTTGACTAAGGAATAACTCCTCCTGCATTTTCCTGCCTTCAGAGATGAATAGTGGCTCTTCCTCAAGTCTTGAACCTACTCCAGTCTTCAGACTGGAATTTACGCCATCAGTTCTCCTTGGGTCTCCAACTTGTGGACTGCAGATCTTGGGTCTTGTCAAGCTACATAAACCCATGAGCCAATTCCTTACGATAAATCACTTCCTGTATATATCCTATTGGTTCTGTTTCTCTGGAGAATCCTAATAACCAAATGTGTATAATAAACTAACGCTTATACAGCACTTAAAACAGTTCCTGGAACTTACCACTCTAGGTTTTGCTGTTATTATTATGATTAAAAGGCAAAGAAAAACAACTTACAACTGTAACAATTCCATAAACCTGCAACATATCAATGAAATCATGGATCAGCAATTCAAGGCTCTGACTTAATTATTTCTGCACACAGATATCCTAACAAAACACAAATGCCTACACCGAAAGTAAATTTTTTTTTTTTTTTTTTTTTTTTTTTTGAGACGGAGTCTCCGCTTGTTACCAGGTTGGAGTTAGCAGTGGCACGATCTTGGCTCACTGCAAGCTCCGCCTCCAAGGTTCACACCATTCTCCTGCCTCAGCCTCCAAGTAGCTGGGACTACCAGGCGCGCACCACCACGCCTGGGCTAATTTTTGTATTTTTTAGTAGAGACGGGTTTCACGGTGTTAGCCAGATGGTCTCATCTCCGTGACCTCGTGCCACCTCCGCCCGCCTCGGCCTCCCAAAGTGCTGGGATTTACCAGGCTTGAGCCACCGCGCCCCGTGCCAAGTAAAATTTTAAAAAAGATTTTTTAAAATTTCAAATTTTGACCCACATAAAATGATGAGATTAGCTCCATCTTTGTGCAATAAGGACTTAAATAAGACACTACTATCATTGCTGAATATCTGGTACCCCTTAAAGTTGCAATAAACTCACAAAATAATAACATTAAAAGTACTTGCACCTCAAAAGCTGTTTAAAACAAATTTTGAAACAAGAATTTGAAAACACATAGACAAAAGTTATCAAAAGGACTTAAAATTACACCGGGCGTAGTGGCTCACATCTGTAATCTCAGCACTTTCGGAGGCCGAGGCAGTAGGATCAAATGAGGCCAGGAGTTTCAGACCAGTCTGGTCAACACAGTGAAACCCCATCTCTACTAAAAATGCAAAATCTAGCCAGGCATGGTGGTACATGTCAGTAATCCTAGCTACTCGGGAGGCTGAGGGACGAGAATTATTTGAACCTGGGAGGCAGAGGTTACAGTGAGCTACTCCACTCCAGCCTGGGTGACACAGCAAGACTCTACCTCAAAAAAAAAAAGAAAAAGAAAAAAAAAGATTTGATTAATAAACGCTTCATTTGGTATTTATACTGGAGTATTTTTTAATTGACATATAATAGTTGTACATATTTTACGAGTACATTAAGTACTTTGAAAATACAATAGCAAATTGCTGAAGAAAATCAACGTTGTAAATGTGTATGAAACTATAGTGAAGCTTATAAAGCTAATTCATTAACTACATCACCAAATATGAAATAACCAAAATCATAATTTAAAAAGGCATGATATACGTATTATAAAACACAACATGTGGCCAGCGCAGTGGCTCACGCCTGTAATCTCAGCATTTTGGGAGGCCAAGGCGGACAGATTACCAGAGGTCAGGAGTTCGAGACCAGCCTGGCCAACATGGTGAAACCCTGTCTCTACTAAAAATACAAAAATTAGCTGTGCGTGTTAGCACACACCTGTAATCCCAACTACTCAGGAGGCTGAAGCAAGAGCATCACTTGAACCCAGGAGGCAGAGGTTGCAGTGAGCCGAGATCACGCCACTGCATTCCAGCCTGGGTGACAGAGCAAGACTCTGTCTTTTAAAAAAAAAAAAAAAAAGACTAGACATCACTTAGTCTTTGATCTCTCAGTCAAGCACTACAAGTCTATAATTATAAATGGGAAATAAGATTAGAAATGCAAATGGAAATCGTATTTCATTTATTCAGCAAACATTTAATGAACACTTATTATGTCAGGCAGTGAAGCATTAGGGATATAGCAATGAGCAAAAATAGTCACAGGTCTTACCTTCATGAAGCATATTATATAGAGGAAATCTAGATACTAAGTAAGTTACCAAATACAGTATGCAAATGTAAAGTCAACTACAAAAAGAATATGAAGGACAGGTTCATAGTCACATGTGAACCTGGCATTGTGTGAGGGAAGGATTAGGGACAGCTTCCTTAGGGAAGTGATGATTAAGCTGAGCTCTGAGAAATGAGTAAGAGTTGAGACAATTGACTACAGGAGAGAAGTGCACCAGGAATATACAGTATATTATACAACGGTCCTGTGGCAGACGGAACACAAAAAATGAGGAATGTTTTTGCAGAAATAAAAAAATATACATCCATCATAAAATCCATATGGAATTTTAAGGCACCCCAAATAGCCAAAACAATCTTGAAAAGAGCGAAGTTGGGGTCTCGCAACTCCTGATTTCAAAACATATTACAAAACAATATGCAATCAAAGTAATCAAAACCACGTGGCACTGGCATAAAGACAGACACACAAATAGAATAAAATAAATATCCCAGAAGTAAACTCTCATGTACATGGTCAAATGATCTTTAACAAGGGTGCCAAAACCACTCAGTGGGGGAAAAGAGAGTCTTTTCTTTTTTTCTTACCCTGCCCTATGATGCTGAGAGAGTCTTCAAATAAATGGTGCTAGGAAAACTGGACATCAACATGCACAAGAATGAAGTTGGACCCTTATCTTATACTACATACAAAAAGTAACTCAAAGTCGATTGAAGATCTACATGTAAGACTTATAAGCTATCAACTAAACTTAAAAATATGCAACTCCTAGAAGAAAACAGAGGGGAAAACACTCATGACATTTGGATTTGACAATGATTTCACGGATATGACATTAAAAGCACAGGCAACGAAAGCATAAACAGACAAATGAGACTACATCAAACTTTAAAACTTCTGTTCGTCAAAGTAAGTAATCATCACAATGAAAAGGCAACCTATGGAATGTGGGAAAATATTTGCAAATCATATATTTCATAAGGAGATATTATCCATAATATATAAATAACTCTTACAACTGAGCAACAACAAAAAAGGAAGTAACACCCCCGCCACCAAAATGGGTAAAGGACTTAAGCAGACATTTCTCGAAAGGGACGTACAAATGGCCAAAAAACATAGGAAATGATGCTCAACATCACTAATCATCCGAGAAATGCAAATCAAAATCACAATAAGATGTAACCTCACATCCATTAAGACAGCTACTATAGGTCGGGCGTGGTGGCTCCCATTTGTAATCCCAGCACATGGGAGGCCAAGGCAGAGGGATCACATAAGGTCAGAAGTTCGAGACCAGCCTGGCCAGCATAGTGAAACCCAGTCTCTACCAAAAAGACAAAAATTAGCCGGGCATGGTGGTACACGCCTGTAATCCCAGCTATTCGGGAGGCTGAGGCAGTAGAATCGCTCGAACCTGGGAAGCAGAGGTTGCAGTGAGCAGAGATCACCACCACTGCACTTCAGCCTGGGCAGCAGAGCAAGGCTCTGCCTCAAAAAAAAAAAAAAAAGAAAGACTTACTATAAAAAATATAGCAATTGTTGGTGAGTATGTGGAGAAACTAGAACCCTTAATGGGAATGTAAAATGATGTAGCCACTGTTGAAAACGGTACAGAAGTTCCTCAAAAAATTAAACACAAAATTACCATATGACACAGCAGTCTCATTTCTGGGTATATATCCAAAGAATCGAAAGCATAATCTCAAAGAGAGGTATTTGCACACTGATGTTCATAGCAGCATTATTCCCAATAGCCAAGAGATGGAAGCAATCCAAATGACTATCTACAGATAAACATATATATACACACAATGAAATATAATCCAGCCTTTAAAAGGAAGAAAATCAGGCCAAGCACGGTGGCTTACGCCTGTAATCCCACCACTTTGGGAGGCCGAGGCGGGTGGATCACCTGAAGTCAGAAGTTCCACACTAGCCTGGCCAACATGGCGAAACCTCATCTCTACTAAAAATACAAAAATTAGCTGGGCATGGTGGCAGGCAACTATAATCCCAGCTACTGGGGAGGCTAAGGCAGGAGAATTGCTTGAACCCGGGGGTGGGGTGGGGGACAGAGGTTGCAGTGAGCCAAGACCATACCACTTCACTCCAGCCTGGGCGACAGAGTGAAATCCCATCTCAAAAAAAGGGAAGAAAATCCTCTCACATGCTACAACATGGAGAATCCTGGAGGACATTATGCTAAGTGAAATAAGCCAGTCACAAAAAGACAAATACTGCATGAAGTGGGGGAGCTGTTGTTTAATGGCTATGGAATTTTAGTTTTGCAAGATGAAAAAGTTCTAGAGATCTGTTGCATACAACGTGAATACAATTTGCACTACTCTATGCTTTAAAAAAAGATGGTAAGTTTTATGTGTTTCCTTTACAATTAAAAATACTAGTTATTGGCCGGGTGCTGTGGCTCATGCCTGTAATTCCAGCACTTTGGGAGGCAGAGGAGGGTGGATCACCTGAGGTTGGGAGTTCAAGACCAGCCTGGCCAACATGGCGAAACCCTGTCTCTACTACAAAATATTTTTAAAATTAGCCGAGCGTGGTGGCGTGTGCCTGTAATTCCAGCTGCTCAGGAGGCTGAGGCATGAGAATCACTTGAATCCGGGAGGCAGACAAGGCAGCGAGCCGAGATCACACCACTGCACTCCCGCCGGGGCGACTGAGCAAGACTCTGTCTCAAAAAAACACATAAACGGGTGGGCGCGGTAGCTCACACCTATAATCCCAGCAAAATCCCATCTCTACTAAATACACAAAAATTAGCTGCGTGGTGGTGGGCACCTGTAATCTAAGCTACTTGGGAGGCTGAGAGAGGAGAATGGCTTGAACCCAGGAGGCGGAGGTTGCAGTGAGCAGAGATTGCAGCACTGCACACGCACACACACAAACTACTTATTTAAGTGAGGAAGAACTGAAGAAAGCAGTTGGGTAGTTCCTGAAAAGTTTAAACATACAATATATACTCAAGTAATATATATACATACTCAAGTAAAAACATTCATTTTAAAAAGCAAAAAAATTTGCCAGGCACAGTGGCTCACACCTGTAATTCCAGCACTTTGGGAGGCCAAGATGGGTGGATCACCTAAGGCCAAGAGTTCAAGACAAGCCTGGCCAACAAGGTGAAACCCTGTATCTACTAAAAATACAAAACTAGCCAGGTGAGGTGGTGCATGTCTGTTGTCCCAGCTACTCAGGAGGCTGAGACAGGAGAATTGTTTGAACCTGGGAGGCAGAGGCTGCAACGTGCCGTGATGGCGCCACTGCACTCCAGCCTGGGCGACAGAGTGAGGCTCTGTCTCAATAAAAAAATAAAAAATTATAATAAAGGACAAAAATGCAAACCCAAATGTCCATCAGCTGATGAACAAATAAATAAAATGTGCTCTCTCCATAAAACAGAGTATTACTCTGCCTTCAAAAGGAATGAGGCCAGTCACGGTGGCTCACACCTATAATCCCAGCACTTTGGGAGGCCGAGCTGGGCGGATGACCTGAGGTCAGTTTGAGACCAGCCTACTCAACATAGCAAAACCCTGTCTCTACTAAAAATACAAAAATTAGTTGAGTGTGGTGGTGCGTGCCTGTAGTCCAAGCTACTTTGGAGGCTGAGGCATGAGAATCACTTGAAACTGGGAGGCATAGGTTGCAGCGAGCCAAGATCATACCACTGCACTCCAGTCTGGGTGACAGAGAGACTCCACCTCAAAAAAAAGGAATGAAGTACTGATACTGATACATGCAACAACATGAACAAATCTTGAAAATATTACTATGCTAAACCAAAGAATTCAGTCACAAAGTAACACATATTGTATGATTCCTTTGGCAGTCCAGAGATAAGAAAGTAGATTGGTGGTTGCCAAGGGCTGAAGGGTAGAGGATTGGGACTAAGAGATAACAGATGGGGTTTCTTTTTGAGGTAGTGGAAATATGCTGGAATTAGATAGCTGTGATTGTTACACAGCATAGTAAATTTAAATCCACTTAAGTGTATACTTTAAAGTGGTGAATTTTATGTTATGTGAATTATCTCAATTTTTTAAAGTGAACGAAAAAAAGTGAAAGAGAGAGAGCAATACCACCAGCAAAGTACTTAACCAGAAATCAGCGGAAAGTCAATGAAATGCTCCTGGTGTGCGTCTGTAAAAGATCCCCCTGCAGCTGTGTGGAAGATGGATAGGAGAGGGCAAAAGTGGATAATAAAATAATCGATTGCAAAGGTCCAGGTAAATGACAGCAGTAGCTTGAACTTGAATGGTGGTAGGTGTGGAAATGAAGAAAGGTGGATGGATGTGACAGCATTTTCAGAAATAGAACCTATTGGATTCTCTGACAAATGTGATAAAGGGAAAGGTTAGTATTAAGTATGACTGCTAGGTTTTTAGCTTGAGCTACTAGGTGGGGGATGGTGTTACTTACTGAACAGGGGAAAACTGGAGGAGGAATAAATATGAAAGTGGAGAAATGCTAATGACTTAGATGAGGGTGGCAGTCATGATGATAAAGAAAAGTGGCATTGACTGAGCATGGTGTTGTGATGAACTGGTTATGAGGGTGATACATGTCCCTACCCAAATCTCATCTTGAATTATAATCCCCATAATACCCACCTGTCAAGGGAGAGACCAGGTGGAGGCAACTGAATCATGGGGGCAGTTTTCTCCATGGTGTTCTCGTGATAGTGAGTCTCACGAGATCTGATGGTTTCATAAGGGGTTCTTCCCTCTTCAGTCAGCACGTCTCCTTCCTGCCACCTTGTGAAGAAGGTGCCTTGCTTCCTAATTGCCTTCTGCCATGATTGGAAGTTTTCTAAGGCCTCCCCAGCCATGTGGAACTGTGAGTCCATTAAACCTCTTTCCTTTATAAATTACCCAATCTCAGGCAGTTCTTTATAGCAGTATGAAAATAGACTAATACAGAGGGAGGGAGATGCAATTCATGTTCTGGTAAGTCCGAATGATGCAGTCAGATCTGAAAGTCTATCAAAAGCTTTCTTATCTAATAGCAGTGAAATATAAATGTGTTGGTAAGGAATGTACTCCTAAAAAAAAGCCTAATCTCCAGCTTTTTAAATAAATGACCACTAGTACTCAAGAAAATGAACTGCCCTCCTGTCTCCCCTGTGTAGTCAAAGTTCCCAGAAATGTGTACCCATAATTTAAGCAGGGTAACTAAGTAAGCAGTCCTATAATAATACATGAAGTAGTGTCATGATATATTACCCTGAATATATATTTCATCCTGGTCTCTGCCTTACTGTCCCTGCACCAAATCAAGCCGGGCATGGCAGCTCAAGCCAGTAATCCCAGCATTTTGGGAGGCTGAGTCAGGTGGATCACTTGAGGTCAGGAGTTCAAGACCAGCCTGGCCAACATGGTGAAACCCCATCTCTCCTAAACATACAAAAATTAGCCAGGTGTGGTGGCACACGCCTGTAGTCTCAGCTACTCAGGAGGCTGAGGCAGGAGAATCACTTGAACCCGGGAGGTGGAGGTTGCAGTGAGCCGAGATTGTGCCACTGTACTCCAGCCTGGGCAACAGAGCAAGACTGTCTCTCTCTCTCTCTCTCTCTGTCTCTGTCTCTCTCTCTCTCTCTATGTGTATATATATATATATATATATAACATAATTTCGCTGGAGTCATAGGTTTCAGAAAAGAGTATCTATGTATAGGAAAATTCCTATAGCTATTGTTGTGGAGACCTAAAGCCACCTGACACCTGTTTTCAGCATCTCCTTTTTCAAAATCAAAATTACTACAGCAAATGTAAGGCATTGAAGATCAACGTTTTGGTCTTTCTGCTGTATCATGGACAGGATGTTTATGTTCCCATAAAATTACTATGTGGAAATCCAAACTTCCAAGGTGTCGGTACTAGGAGGTGAGGCATCTGACAGGTGATTAGGCCATGAGGGTGGAGCCCTCATTAATGGGATTAGTGCCCGAGAGAGCTCATTTCACTCTTTTTCTGCCATATGAGGTTATAATAAGTCACCAGTTTACAACATGAAGCCCCCTCACCAGTAGCCAACCATGCTGGCATCCTATCTTAGACTTCCAAGTTCCAGGATTGTGAGAAATAAATTTCTGTTGTTTATAAGCCACTGAATCTATGGTGATCTATTATACTTTGTTTTGTTTTGTTTTTTTGAGGCAGAGTCTCGCTCTGTTACCCAGGCTGGAGTGCAGTGGTGCCATCTCTGCTCACTGCAACCTCTACCTCCCTGGCTCAAGCAGTTCTCCGGCCTCAGCCTCCCAAGTAGCTGGGATTACACATGCTTTCCATCACACCTGGCTAATTTTTGTTTTTAGTAGAGACCGGGTTTCACCATGTTGGCCAGCCTGGTTTTGAACTCCTGACCTCAAATGATTCACCTGCCTCAGCCTCCCAAAGTGCTGGGATTACAGGCATGAGCCACTGAGCCCCGCCTGTTATACTTTTTTTATAACAGCTCAAACTCATTTGGGGTTGGCATGTATGCTCTCTAAATTGACTGGTTCCCATGCTTTAAGTGCAAACAATGACCCCGCACCATTGCTCAGGTAATTGCCTCCTCCTGTAATGAGACTGCCCATCCCTAAAATCTCAGAACCTTCAGCCCTTTGGGTCCCCAAAGGCCCAGCTGACAGGCTACTTCCTCCATAAAGCTCTCCCCAAGAAATGAAGCCAGAGAGCCAGTGCCTCCTTCTGAATGGCTACTGCACTTACTGTGTATGTCGTTCAAAAGGATGGCACTGGTGACCTACTGGCCTTGTGTGGAGGTTGGTCCTGTTTGCTGGTCTTCTATCTCTTCTACCAAAGTGCAGGCTACTGGTGAGCAGGGCTGTACCTTACACACCTCCACAGCACCAAACAGGGGATGAGTGTTTCAAGAAAGCTGTGATTCACATGGATGTTTTCAGAAAAGAAGCCAGAGTAAATTGTCAACTATACTATAGATCCCTTAATCCATACTACTGCAAAATACATTAATTGTGAAGCTTAAAGAACGTCCCCACTGCTTACACAACAGGTGTAGCTTACATAATCTGCTCTACCCAGCTGTTACTTGAGGCAATTCCCTCCTGGCTTCTACTCCCTGTCGATATGTGGGATTACTGCACCATCCAGTATGATTTCCTCATTCTTTGCTCCAATCACAAAAGATTTGTTAATTTTCCTTTATAACAGTAAAAACAGTTGAAACTCCAAATAACCAGAGATATTCTAGGGTTTTCCATGACTATAAAACTCAAAAGACAATCCAGGATATAAACCAATATTTGTAAATATTGCCATACATTTTTTTTTCTTTTGGTGTTTTTTTTTTTTTTCCCTATATAGTCTTCTTTGACAAAACACTGCAGTATTCCCACTGTTTGGAAATTGTGTTACCCAAAAGGTATAGAATGGGATGAAGCAATGATGCAAATGAGTGTTAGGACTATGAACAAATGAATGGGAGCAGTAACGAAAGTCCAAAAGTCAGGAAAAATGAAAATCCACGAACTTGGTGATGCTCCAGAGAGGAAACCAGCAAGTGTTGACGCTAAACTGGCAGAAACATCAATACTTCCTGGCTCCCCCACTGGGTGCATCAATTTACCACCGGCAGGCTGCTCTTCTGCTTCAAGTGACAAATAGTGAGTGCTTTCAATGACAGTATGAAAAGGCATGACCCATAATCTAGAAGCATGGGTATGGGCAGCAATGAAAAGATGTGATTGCTGGAGTCTGTCTCAGCTGCACTGCTGATTAGCTTAATGATCTTGGACAAGTCATTTCCTTTCACTGAAAAAATACCAGTATTTCATAATATTTGCGTGATGGAAAGAGTTAACATAGCAGGCCTGACACTGCTATTCTTAGTAGGGCCTGTTTGCAAGGTTGGTCCTTGGCTGGTGTCTGGGGACTCGGATTTCGGGAGGGTTCCCATCACCCTGATAAGAGTGGCTCACTCTGCTTAAGCTGTGTAAACAATAGGGTTTACAACGAATACCTGCTTTCCTCCTTGGGGTCTGGAATTTTGCTGTGTACCAGGTGGAGGGTGCCTCTGTGACCAGCTCCCAATAAAAACCCTAGGTACTGAATCTCTAATAAGCTTCCCTAGTAGACATTTCACACAAGCTGTCAAAACTCGTTTGCTAGAGGAATTAAGCATGACCTGTGTGATTTCAGTGAAAGAGGACTGGAAGCTCGCACATGGTTTCCTCCAGACTTGGTCCCAATGAGCCTTTTCCCATTACTGACTTTGCTCTGTATCCTTTTGCTATAATAAATCACATCCCCAAGTGTGTACATGTACTGAGTTCTGCCAGTGAATCATCAAACCTAGGCCAGTTTTGAGGACCTCTGACACAATTGGTATAGTGTTGAATAGTCTACCAAACATTTTTTTCAACAGTCTTGTGAAATAGGTATTATTATTCCCATTCTATCGATGAAGAAACTGAAGTTCAAAAAGGTGACAGAGAGTGTGCCCAGAAAATAAATATTTCAGTGTTTACTATATTATATATGGCTGTTCTCAAATTTTAGTGAGCCTAAGAACCACTTGGAATGCTTGTTAAAATCAGTTTCCGGGGCCTACCACCTAAGACTTGGATTCAGTAAGTTCAAGACCCAGGAATCTGTATTTATAGTAAGCATCCAGGATTATTATTATTATTATTATTTGAGATGGAGTTTTGCTCTTGTTGCCCAGGCTGGAGTGCAATGGCACGATCTCGGCTCACTGCAACCTCTACCTTCCAGGTTCAAGTGATTCTCCTGCCTCAGCCTCCCAAGTAGCTGAAATTACAGGCCTGCACTACCACTCCTGGCTAATTTTATAGCACAGTCTGAAATGCATAATGTAGCCCAGTCTGAAATGGATAAGCTTCTTGGTGGCTGCTTCCTAAACTGATCATTTTTCATCTGTTATTACTGACTCAGACTGTGTTACCAATTCAGCTCAAAACAATTAAACAAGTATTAATTGAACATCTACTGTTTACCTGATGCTGTGCTAACTGCAAGATCATTTTCAAGAACACTTCTGATTTTTCCAAGAATACCATGGTAAAGAGAAATGGAATAGGAAAACATTGCCACATTAATACTTCATGACAACATATAATACAGACACCTAAAAAACAAATGATGATATCTGCTTGAACAGGGTAGGCCTCACCAATCCTCCCATATCCCATTAAATAAATATGGCGCAAGAAATCAATGATTTCTACTTCACAAATACAGGTTAACCTTCTTAATCTGGAAATCCATGGTCCATTATCATTTATAAATCACATCTTCTATTATCAAGAAGTCAGCCGAACCAGCAATCCATCCAGACACTGCAGTAATTGAGGGGCTGTCTGCCAATGTGCGGGCACAGGGCATCCTGTGCCCATATCTGCAGTGCTGAGCACTCATTCATCATTAAGCTGCAGCAGTGTTAACATATGCTGCAGTTGTGCCAATATGTTTGTTTTATGATCACCACTAATCTACCCGTATAACAGGCCAAGAAGGTAAATGTTAAGTGAAAGGAAATAAACTCAAGAGCCAGCACCTAATTCACTTGTGGAAGCCCAGAACCTCCCTCCACCTAACCAGAAAAAGTCTCCTAGTCTCGAGGGTTCCAGATGTAAATGGATCATCTGTATAAAGCGCTACAGATGTACAGGAAATTCCACCACCTTGAAGAACAAAATAGTATTATTTTTGTATCCCATGCATTCACCCTCTCTGAGAGAACTGATCAACCATGTTAGACAAGCAGTGAGCCCTGATGATTTTTTCCATCACTCAACAAACCAGTATTTGATTTCACTCAGTGGGCTAGTTCTTTGCACATCATGCAGACACAGCGAGGTTAGTTATGGTTCTTTCAGGGGCCACTGGCCATCCTTTACCTCCTAGAACCCACTGCTCAGCAGGTGGTAAACTGGCAGCTTTTTTGAGAAAACAAGCTCTTTTGGACAGTTGCACCAATATAAAAATGGCCAGCTTCACCTGCCCAAATCTCAATTCAGCTAAAAGTTAATTAGGAACACTGGAAACTACCTGGTATATAGGCACTCAACATTACACACTAAATGGCTGCCTTATTAGCAATAAGCATAAACAAAAGGAACAAAGAGTAAACACTTACAGAAAGTATTCAGGACACATTCAGAGTTTTAGGTTGCTTAGTCAGTAAAAGGTAGAGCAGGAAAAAAGAAGACAAAAGCTGCTTTCATTTGTGTGAAGATTTATTTCAAGTTATAGTGGTTCATTTCTAAATAAGTTTCCCACCTTGTGCAGGGTCAGCCTAGCATCTATTCGCAAAAGAGCAGTTTGCCATGCATAGGTCAGATGAAAGGAGACAAATGCAATAAATTCCTTTTTATCTGACATCCAAACAACCAGAAAATAATTGATATTGTACAATCTATTTTGGTAGAAAATGACAAGTATGTAATAGTAACTTATTCATAAAGATCAAATTTCACGGTATGTCACAAATGTATTCAATGCAATGCAGTTACCATGCCTTCTATATCTGTAGTTGTGTATGTAATGATAATTACAGCTCAAGAAGACAGGAACCTTGTCTGTCTTGCTCATCTATGCCCCCAGGATTGACTACAGTGCCCAGGACATAGTAAGTGCTTGGTGAATATTTGCTGAATGAAAAAATTGCTCTGCAAAACCATACAATGCCTTAATCATCTAAGAAAGAGGCCGGGCGCACTGGCTCATGCCTGTAATCCCAGCACTTTGGGAGGCCGAGGTGGGGAAATCACCTAAGGTCAAGCGTTCAAGACTATCCTGGCCAACATGGTGAAACCCTATTTCTACTATAAAAAATACAAAAAATTAGCCAGGCGTGGTGGCAGGTGCCTGTAATCCCTGCTACTAGGGGGGCTGAGGCAGGAGAATCGCTTGAACCCAAGAGGTGGAGGTTGTAGTGAGCCGAGATCGTGCCATTGCACTCCAGCCTGGGTGACAAGAGTAAGACCCTGTCTCCAAAAAAAAAAAAAAAAAAACACCAAGGGGATAATGCAGATGGCAGATCCTGGGACTTCTCAGCATGATCCAATTCCCATAATAAATCTCACAAAAAGGGAAAAAAAGATTATACTATGGTCAGTATAGCTTTCAGCATTAAGTGTATTTATTCTAATTCTTAGAATACTAGTAATGTATATGGTATACCCCAATTAACAAGAACTCATTCTTCACTCATTCTGCATAAGGGCAGGTTTACAATAATCATTATCTATAAGTAAAGGTTATCATTTATGGGATACATACAAAAGTTGTTCTTTCAAAAAATATTTTACTGAACACCTACTAGGGACCAGGCACTGTGCTAGGAGCTAAGAACACACTGTGAACTGTCCCTGTCTAGGATAGCCTTTCTCAATTAGGGTTCCTTAACTCCAGCTATGCAGGAAAATGTTAATTTATTACTAACAATGCATGTCCTAGGGCATCAGTGCCAATTCTCTCCAAGTTGTGAAAGACTAGTCTAGGGAGCCATACAAGTTAAAAGGCAATTAGAACACAATATGATTTAAAAAAAAAAAAGTTGCTAACACGGTGAAACCCCGTCTCTACTAAAAAAAATACAAAAACTAGCCGGGCGAGGTGGCGGGCGCCTGCAGTCCCAGCTACTCGGGAGGCTGAGGCAGGAGAATGGCGTAAACCCGGAAGGCGGAGCTTGCAGTGAGCTGAGATCCGGCCACTGCACTCCAGTCCAGGCGACAGAGCGAGACTCCGCCTCAAAAA
>NW_016814741.1:32490-34957 GCF_001698545.2 Rhinopithecus bieti | reverse complement strand
CCCCCCCCCCCCAAATTTTGAAGCCGTTTTTTAGCAATGAGTATTTGATAGTATTTTTCACATTCAGTCCAAAGGTATGCAGATTAATTCCTTGCCCTGGGCCTAGGGCTCAGACACAACTCCTAAGAACCTTTCAGCTTACTGCACTGGTACAAATTCCCGGTACTTAACCACAGTCATGGCTGCACAGGAAAATGTGAACAGCTGAACATTCCAGCTGCAGCAGTGAGGTCAAAGCTCATTTCAGTATTAGCAAAAGTGATTCTCTGCTGAGATCTTGGTCGGGGATGCAAAGTACTAGCCTCAAACCTGCAGGCTGGCACCTCAACAACTGCTGCAAATTCTACTGCATGCCCTGGCTTCCTGGGCCAGCACTACTTAATTACTAGACTCTCATACGATGCAGATCACTCTTCGCAAAAGGGAAGCAAATGAGCTTTTAGACCAGTACTTGAGTTGTTCAGTTTCAAATGTTCAAATCCTTAAAAAAAAAAAAAAAGGGGGGATTTTCAACAACTTAAGTTTAATGATTTTATTATGATTCAGAGCCCAGTTGTTTTCCACCATAAGAGTGCCATGTGAAAAGATTATCCTTTTCCTAAATACTACGATTAGCTTTCACTGCCACCTTTCCCTTTTGTCACCCCAAACAACACTCCAAGATCACAAGAATCTATGTGAAATAGAGCTATGAAGAACAATACCCGTTTGCATTCTCAGGCTACATGGGAGAAACCAATTTTAGTCACTTGCTTCAGCAAAGCTATTAGTACAAGCCGTCACCTACGGATTTCAAGATGATTGATATGTACAACCTCTATTGCTCTATGCCACAGGTAATAATCTGTTCCAATTTCATACTGCATGTTTCTGGGAGAGGTCAACATTTAGAAAACCATTAACATAGCACTATTGTGATAATAATATTCTAAAAAGGGATGTACAAGTATTACTTTTAACCTGTGTACATTTGTGAAAGTTTCAAATGAAGGAAAAATGAGAGCAAATTTATCCGATGTATGAAAAATGTTAGCAACGCTTTGATTAGGAATAATTGCATGAATAAAACCAAATTGACATGTTCTCAAAAGATGTATTTTAAGGCAGGTAGAGGAACTCAGCATTCAACCCTTTTCCTAACTACAGAAAATCAAAATTTGCAGATGAACCATTTCTTTCACATCATTGGCAGAAATAAAATCCTATTCCCGCCACCTCCTCTTGCAATTAAGGAAGTTGCTACAAATAGCAGCACAGAACGTAAATGGTCCTGTTTTGCTCCATTCTTAATGTACCCTCTAGGAGTAAACAGGTTACTCAAAAGAGTCAGTAGCCCGAAAGCGATTTTCCCTATGGCAAACTCCCTTGAAAATGAAATTCCCTTTTCTGGGGATTCTGAAGGGGGTAAACGTGGACGGAGGAGTCCAGTCGCAGCCCGCCTTCTCCCATGGGTTCAAGGTCTGGAGTGCTCAGCCCTCCGCGAGGCTTCAGACCAGCGATCGGCAGCATGGGCAGGGGCGGCGCAGCCTCCTGGCGGCTGCACATCCACCCAGCCCACCCTGACAATCACGCTCGCCTTTCAAACACACCCTAAAGGTGAGCTTTATAGGCTGGGTCTCCAAAGTTTGCCCGGCCTCCGGTCAGCAGCCGCCCGCTGGCTGAGCCCTAGGCAAGGCTGAGTCTTGCCCTAGCCTCCGGCTCCCTCAGCCCCCAGCTCTTCTTTTGGGCCACGGTGACAGGTCTAGGTTTACCTCCATGTGCTCGTGGCAGAGGAAACAAAAGAAGGCAACCTCCCTAAGAATAAAACGCCATCTTCGACTCATTGGCAAACTGAGGGGTCCCCAGGTCGGTCCCCCCACGAGTCCCCCACCACCCAGCCCGAGGGCGGCCCCCAGTTTCAGGCAGAGTTTGTAACAGCTCCGGGAAGCCCTGGTCGAATTGTCCTGGGGGCGAGGGTGGGATACCCCGAGAGCCCTACCTGCCTCCCCTCCCCGGCCGCCTGGGCACAGTGTTTCGGTAAAAAGGAAGAAGAGGGGTGGTGGTGTCTCCCAGAGATGTAATTGCCCCCTTAGAAAATTGTTGTGAGGGACCCGGCGAAGGGGCTGGCGAGCAAACGAACCGGCACGCGCGGAGCCGCAGCGAGTATACTTACAAAACGATTCAAGCTCCGGCGGAACATCGCGTCGAAGGCCGCCGGGCGCTGAGCTGGGCTCTACTGGGCTGTCTGGGAAGGCGCCGTCCACAAAACACACTGCGGCGTGGGCCGGCGGCGCCAAGAGGACCAGCGAGGCGGGCGGCCGGGCCACCCGCTCGCCGCCTGCTCTCCGGCTCTCCTCGCTCCCCCGCCCCCCAGCCGTCCGCAGCCTCGCCGCCGCCCCGCCTCACTCGCGGCCCGCCCCCGGCCTGCCTGACCTGGGGGCGGCAGCCCCGTGGATCGCCCTTATCTGGCCCCGGCACCGCGGGCCGG
>NW_016814741.1:27330-28908 GCF_001698545.2 Rhinopithecus bieti | reverse complement strand
ATACAAATCAAAATACACTCAGCAAAACGTGAAATTATGCAAGGTGACTTTTTCTGTATCCAAACTCAACCTGAAATTAGAGCTACTCTCACACACATCCTTCAGACTCACTCCTTGGTGAGTTTTTTTTAAGACAAGAAAAAAGATTTTGGTTCTTTTTAGTGCCTCCTCACAGTTTCCAAAAAAACCCAGGTGTTGTAGAAAGCTGTTGTCCGTGACTATGTAAAGCAGGCCCTCAGCCAGCATTTTCACTGGGACAACTCCACTGAACAGAACTGCAAAAACGAACTTCCTCCTGCCTAGACTGTCAGAACCCCTGAAACATTAACGCCAGCTCTTCTGGTGGATTAGCTAACTGCAACAGAAAGAAGCCCCACAGGTAGGAATTCATAGGAAGCAGTCTTCTTTCTGTCCATATTACCAACTTGACTAGATAATGCTTGCTACCTGAGGGAGGGAAGGGAAAGAGTTCTTTCTCAATCCTTTCAATTTTGTTGCACCATTTCTGTACAAATTACTCAAGAGCTCTTCTTCCCTATTGTCCCCACCCTCAACCTTCCGTACCTCCTACCTCAGCCCCTCAGAAATCTCACCATGGCAAGTGAGCAAAACAACCATTAGAGCGTAGGATGTAGGCCACACCTGTGACGGAGGAGGGCAAACTGCTTCTGGGATCTGTGGGTCGGTCAGCAATTCAAGTAATCTGGCAGGCGGGGAGCGGTGCGAAGGAGTCACTTCCATCTAATACCAAAAAAAGAAAAAAGAAGAAAGAAAAAATTGAGGCTGTTGTATTAGCATCTAAATCACCTCGTCATCAGCAAATTAAAGGAATTCAACTGTCTGAGCTTCCAAACATATCTGGTAAGACTATCTTTTGCCCATTTGAAATTTATTTCCCCCTCTCAAGGCTAGCCTTGATGTTTATTTATGACCAATTTTACCTGTATCTTTCTATTGGGCCCCTCCAATTCATTCTGTACACTGCAACCACAGAAATCTATGGCAAGCAAGTCAGATCAAATCACTCCCCTGCTTACGACTTTTCAGTAGCTTCCCATCCTCTTAGCAAAAGTTCAAAATCCAGCTTTAACATCACCAACAAGAACCCTGAATTCTCTGACCTCTGCCTTTCCTGTCTAACCTCGGGTGGACAACTCTTCCTCTCACCAGGCTCTACCCCACGGGTCTGCTTACATTCCTTGAGTTCCCAAAGCTCCTTCTTTCTTGACAGCTTTTGCACAGGCAACAGTCTCTGCTGGAACGCTTTCACCCGCCGTTGCTATTCATCCTTCAGCTCTCAGCTTAAATGTCACTTCCTCAGATGACATCAGGGCTCCCTGTTATTGCCCTCCAAATAGCCCATATTAATTACGTCCTAGGGTACTGACAGATGAGGTTAGTAATCATGGAGAATGGCAGAAGTCCAAAGGGACTGAGTGATGATCTAATATTGTCTTGTTTTTCAAAAAGGAAGAAGGTATATTCTAGTAATCATAATATTGAAGGCAGGTAAGGTTCTATAACAGACCATTAAAAGAATAGTTTTGTTTTTTTAAAATCACCATGGAAGGGAAGAGG
>NW_016814741.1:24486-27194 GCF_001698545.2 Rhinopithecus bieti | reverse complement strand
AGAAAGATATTGCATAAAAAGACTAAATCTTCACGACTGTAATCCCAGCACTTTGGGATGCCGAGGCAGGTGAATCACGAGGTCAAGAGTTCAAGACCAGCCTGGCCAAGATGGTGAAACCCAGTCTCGACTAAAAATACAAAAATTAGCAAGGCATGGTGGCGGGTGCCTGTAATCCCAGCTACTCAGGAGGCTGAGGCAGAGAATTGCTTGAACCCGGGAGGTGGAGGTTGCAGTGGGCCAAGATCTCACCACTGCACTCCAGCCTGGGCGAGAGAGTGAGACTCCTTCTCAAAAAAAAAAAAAGAAAAAAAGACTAAATCTTTATCTCCAATAATAAGAAGTTATTGGTTATTGTCTAGATATATTAATACAGTGTAATTATTTGATTTAGAAATGAGGAGGTAAATAGAAGAAACAACTAAAATAACAAAAAACGACTTGCCTTTGGGAACACAAATCTAGAGTAGGGAAGAAAGGGATAAGGGACTTTTTTTCTTTATAAGCCTTGTAACTGTTCTACTTTTAAAACTGTGTACACACATTATTTTCATAAAAATTAGTTTAAAATACAAATAGCATTTGGACACAAAAACAGGGAGTAGGAGAGCATTATAGCCAAGGAAATGGCAAAGATGTGGAAGTGAAACAATATTTCAAAATAATAAGTAAACCTGTCTAGAGAAGCAATGGTCCATACTGAGGAGTGTATGAAAGGAAAATAAGTCTTGGGGCCCCAAAATCACTCAAGCTGGGAACTGCTTAGGGCAAACCTGCCTCCCATTCTATTCAAAGTCACCCCTCTGCTCCCTGAGATAAATGCGTATCTGATCGCCTCATTTGGAGAGGCTAATCAGAAGCTTGAAAGAATGCAACCATTTGTCTCGTATCTGCCTATGACCTGGACGCCCCCTCCCCACTTCCAGTTGTCCCACTTTTCTGGACTGAACCATTGTACATATCACGCATATTGACTGATGTCTCATGTCACCCTAAAGTGTATAAAAGCTGTGCCCCTACCACCTTGGGCACATGTCATCAGGACCTCCTGAGACTGTGTCACGGGCATGCGTCCTCCACCTTGGCAAAATAAGCTTTCTAAATTAACTGAGACCTGTCTCAGATTTTGAGGGGTCGCAAGTAATAGATGGTATAAAATTTTAACTTTGATTCTCAGTAAGCCACTGGAATATGCATTCTACCAAATGAGAGAATAAACTAAGAAGGAGGAAGACATGGAATCCAGAAAATGGGATGAACATGAAAGAGAGGAGTAGGGAATTCCCCAGATGATAATGAATGAAAGTTCAAGGTATACAGCTGTGTAGCACACCTAGCGAGGTCAGAGGGGAGTAGGAAGATAGAGGAATCAAGGAGGGATGTCTTTAGAGAAAAGAGAAAAACAACGGATATATTACTCAATGTGTTTGACCACATGGAGGATAGTATTCAGAAAGGTTTTACAGTATTGTGGGAAAATTAGTGAAACGTTAGTGATAAACACATAGAAAGTAAAGCAAACTAAGTAACAAAAACCAAGGCAGCTGTTAATCCCAAGAAAACAAAAAGTTGCTCAAGAAAGTAAATGAGTCGTGATAAAATACTCCCTGACTCCACTGTGACAGACATTCACATAGTCATAGCAATCAAAACACTGTATTATTGGTTTATAAAATTAAAACTCTTTTGTAGGATAAAGGGAGAACAAGTTGGAGGAAGCTTTGTTGTAAGAGATCTAAGTCTTTGTTTTCCACAATAAAAAGAAAATAAGTAGTATCTACAAATTGAAAGATGAAGAAATATCCGTATAAGTACATTATATAGAAATATGGGGTGGGGCGCAGTGGCTCGCCTGTAATCCCAGCACGCTGGGACGCCAAAGTGGGCAGATTGCCTGAGCTCAGGAGTTTGAGACCAGTCTGGGCAACATGGTGAGACCCTATTAAAGTGCCTGTAATCCCAGCACTTTTGGAGTCCGAGATGGGTGGATCACTTGAGGTCAGGAGTTTGAAACCAACCTGACCAACATGGTGAAAACCCATCTCTACTAAAAAAAAAAACAAAAAAACCCTACAAAAATTAGCCAGGCATGTTAGTGCACACCTGTAGTCCCAGCTACTTGGGAGGCCGAGGCAGGGGATTCCCTTGAACCCAGGAGGCAGAAGCTGCAATGAGCCAAGATCACACCACTGCACTCCAGCCTGGGTGACAGAGCGAGACTCTGTCTCAAAAAAAACAAACAAAAGAAAAATTAGCCTGGCCGGGTGCACAGTGGTTCACACCTGTAATCCTAGCACTTAGGAGGCCGGGGCATGTGAATAGCGTGAGGTCAGGAATCCGAGACCAGCCTGACCAACATGGCAAAACCCCGTCTCTACTAAAAATACAAAAATTAGCTGCGCGTGGTAGCAGGTGCCTGTAATCCCAGCTACTTGGGAGACCGAGGCAGGAGGATCTCTTGAGCCCAGGAGGTGGATGTTGCAGTTAGCCGAGATCGTGCCACTGCACTCCAGCCTTGGTGACAGAACAAGACTCTGCCTCCAAAAAAAAAAAAAAAAAGAAAAGAAAAAAGAAAAAAACAAGAAAAGAAATATGGAAGTTAATACTAGAAGAAACAGTTAAAATTATTAAAAGTAGTTTCTGTAGTAGTGCAGATCGGAAGTAGCATCTGCTCTTTTTCGTTTTTCTTTTCTTTTTTTTTTTTTTTT
>NW_016814741.1:18124-22241 GCF_001698545.2 Rhinopithecus bieti | reverse complement strand
CGTCCCCCACCTCGCCAGGCTAGTTTTTTGTATTTTTTAGTAGAGACAGGGTTTCACCGTGTTAGCCAGGATGGTCTCGATCTCCTGACCTCGTGATCCATCCATCTCGGCCTCCCAAAGTGCTGGGACTACAGGCTTGAGCCACCGCGCCCGGCCGTGGTCTCTATCTTTTGAGCAAAGCTTAGTTTTTATGAGAATGGGCGATTGGGAAAGTGGATGGGGTTTCAGAAGGAATCAAGGAATACAGTTTGAGGTTCAGAGCTGAAAATTAACAAACCTTTTGGTACTCAACAGTCCTATTTCAACTACTTTCTACTGTTTTAAAATAATAGCGGATTGCACCATCCTCCAGTCTTCCTGATCAATTAAATCAAATTTTATCTCACCCAGGCCAACATTTAGGTACTAAGACTCAGGCAGGATGCCATCAAAATCCATTAAAAATGGCTCTCTTCCCAGCAGTGATAGAGATGCAAACTCCCCTTAACGATCAAATCCAACCTTGAATTAATTAATATCTCTGTTGGTGTCTGTTTTATTTTCAAGCCATAGAGGTCTTACTGGCTCAATTTCTAGCATTTGTAACTCCATTTGGCACTCTTCAGAAAGTATTTAGTCTGCCTTACTTGGAAAAGTGTTTGCCATTTTGGTTCCAGTTACTTCTTGTCACAGGATATAACTGTGCACAAATACACCAACATGCACCAAAAATATACCAACATGCACCAAACAGAACAGACGCAAGAGCTTCTTCAGGGCAGGGACTATGCCTTATTTATCTTTGTCCCATTTGTCTGGAAAGAACATGGCACAATGTTGAAGCTCAGGGAATGCTGATAACAAATGAATGATTATCTATGTGCTGTAAAGGATACAGCCCTGAACTGAGATCCAGGAGATGTCAATTCTACTTGTTAACTAGAGTTTTTCCCAGACAAACCACTTATACTCGCTGGACCCTATTTTCCCACGTGAAAATGAGGGGATTTGATGACATTAAATTGCTTCTGATTGAAATTTTATGGATTTTACATGCCATTTTAAAGTGAATATACTTTTAGTTTTCCAAATAGCAATATTTAGATTGCTGTTAGAAACATTTTCTAAATTCCTGGACAACTCCTTGGCTACTGCCTGTGAGTCAGAGTAGATCTGTACCTCAGATCATCTCTCGTAGACATAATAAGCAACTAAATATGCTACTCAAAAGTTCTGTCCACATGGGAAAATTTGTCTCTTCCATTGTCTTTTACGGTTATCCCATGGTGGGGTTCCAGTGTTGCAGTCTGCCCCTTTCAGATGGTGCCTGCCACTTTAACTGTGCAAAGTTGTGTATAAACCAGACTCATGCATTTCTTTTTTTTCTTCAGTCATTTGGTCATAGGTAACTTGCCATAAGGCCACTGGTATAGATTTAGGGAGGGGCAGCAATATGGCAGGACGAAGTGCCATGGGAGCCTAGACCACTTGCTTATGAAACTAACTTATTTTGGCCAGACACGGTGGCTCACACTTGTAATCCCAGCACTTTGGGAGGCCAAGGCGGGCAGATCACCTGAGATCAGGAGTTCAAGACCAACCTGGCCAACATGGTGAAACCCTGTCTCTACTAAAAATACAAAAATTAGTTGGGCATGATGGTGAGTGCCTGAGACTGAGGTGAAGAATCTCTTGAACATGGGAGGTGGAGGTTGCAGTGAGCCAAGATCATGCCACTGCACTACAGCCTGGACAACAGAGCAAAACTCCATCTCAAAAAAAAAAAAAAAAAAAAAAAAAAAAAAAAAAAAACTAACTTATTTCTTCAGGCCCTATCCCACATATACACCTCCCACAAGATGATGAAATACCGCTGAGCATACCAGACTGTGTGGCCAGCCAGATCAGATAACACTCAGTTTGTGACCGGCAGCTGTGTCATCCTACCTGGGTAGACATTTCATCTCCACTAGAATTCATCAGCAAACCAGAAGATTCTTCTTAAAAAGAGAGCTCCCGTCAAAACAGGAAATAGAAGTGAGCAAGCTGTACATCACAACAGGTATCTACTAGAGCTTCTCAAACTCCTGCCTCCCTCCTTTTATCACTGCCTTTTTCTAGCCACTGCCTCAAGTATACAGGGCTCTTCTGCAATCCCCTCTGCCCTTATGAGTTGAGGAATGAGATCTGATAAAGCTCTTCAACTTAAGAATTTGAGGACTTCTAAAAGTGTGTGAATGTTTATAAGAACCACAGGGAATGAGCAGTGCTGGGTCTATGGTGATGAAACCTCAAGTATCAATAAGTCAGCTTTTTGAGTGTGTTCACTGGCCGACTGCCTCTTGAATGACACCTTGTAAGTGACAGCCAAGTGTTCTGTGCAATACCTTCTGTTTTACATTTGTGGGAAGGTCTCTGCCCCAGTGTGCTCACCTTTCAATTTTCAACACCTTCTTCTTACTCCACCCGCCCCCTTCTCTGGACTACTGCACCAGTGGTTTATGAGAATCTTCCTAATCAATCCTGAGGGGAACGGAGAACACCCAACAATAAAAGAAATCCATCAAATAAGTACTTACATTGTACATTTCATTAAAATTCAGAGTAAAGCTACTTCCTTAACTATGTGTGTACATAAATACATATAGATTGCCCACAATCACCCAGGCAACCAGATGGAATATTGGACTTTAAAGGCACAACGGTCATGTCATTCTTCACAAGAAGTTAATTAGCTTCTCTCCTACGGAACACTACTAAGACTATGATTGGTAATGTCTGAACTCCTGCTCAGCTATAAGTCATAATAAATAATTAGGCGATTTCTCTGGTAACTTATTCCTTGACTGCTAAACAATCTTCTATCATTAATGACTGTTGTATTTTACCATAGGGCAGGCATGTTTCCAATGGCCCCCAGGTATCCACAGGAAGTTTTAGCTAGGTCTAATTACTGTAAATCTCTTGCAGACCCACTCACCTCCCCATCCCGATATTGCTATCCAAATGAAATTAAGCTTAAAGGAATAGGTGACGAAAGGGTGGAATAGTTTATGGACCAAGTGCATGTGTGTTAATCAGGCAACAGTTTTCCTGTTTCTCTTTCAGCACTGAATCATTAGGTTTCTTATCTCTTTGGGGCTGCCTTGAGTTGTTTCTGAGTCCACCAGAAATCTGGTGTTCAGGACTCTTTTTTTTTTTTTTTGAGAAGGGGTTTGGCTCTGTCGCCCAGGCTGGGGTACAGTGGTCGGATCTCAGCTCACTGCAAGCTCCGCCTCCCGGGTTTACGCCATTCTCCTGCCTCAGCCTCCCTTTTTTTTTTTTTAATTTTTTTAATTTTTTTGAGATGGAGTCTCACTCTGTAGCCCAGGCTGGAGTGCAGTGGTGTGATCTCGGCCCACTGCAACCTCCACCTCCTGAGTTCAAGCGATTCTCCTGCCTCAGCTTCTCAACTAGCTGGGACTATAAGAGCGTGCCACCATGCCTATCTACATTATTTTTGTATTTTTAGTAGAAATGGGGTTTTGCCATGTTGGCCAGGCTGGTCTTGAACTCCTGACCTCAAGTAATCTGCCCACCTCAGACTCCCAAAGTGCTGGGATTACAGACATGAGCCACCGTGCCCAGCCTGTACTGTGAAGTACAGCCAGGCCACAAAGTAATTAAAACTGGAATAGCCAAGCAAGAACTGAGATTGTTTGTTCTTTTTCTCAAAGTCCACTGTATTAGTTGGGGTTCTCCAGAGAAATAACCAATAGGATATATGAGGCGATTTATTATGGAAATTGACTCATGCAATTATAGAGGCTGAGAAGTCCCAGGATCTGCCATCTGCATGAGCCTGGCCACAAAATATCCCCTTCTTTAGTACAGGACTAAAGTACAGGACTCTTAAAAAAAAAAAAAAAAAAAAAAAAGACTTGAGTCTCACTCTGTCACCCAGGCTAGAAAAACTGCAGTGGTATGATCTCAGCTCACTGCAACCTCCACCTCCCGGGTTCAAGCAATTCTCCTGCCTCAGCCTCCTGAGTAGCTGGGACTACAGGTGTGGACCATCATGCCGAACTAATTTTTGTATTTTTAGTAGAGATGGGTTTTTGCCATGTTAGCCAGCTGGTCTCGAACTCCTGACCTTAAG
>NW_016814741.1:10773-15164 GCF_001698545.2 Rhinopithecus bieti | reverse complement strand
TTACAGTAACCTGCTTTTGGTCATTTCAATGCAATATTCAAAATGGCCCATTTTCTAGGAAAACATGTGAAGGGAAGAGATTGATGATAGAGGCTATAGTTGATTCTTTATTATCAGCAAATTTCTACTTTTCAGAGAAAAATGGCTATATTATACCTAGATTGATTATTCGTATGTTTTATTTTTTACCTATATATATATTGATTGATGGCAATGTTTTTCCTCATCTCTTTCAGCAGTCTTTTCAATGTGTTATTTTGATTTGGGCATATACCAGAATAATTCTTTTGTTTTTTGAGATGGAGTCTCGCTCTGTCACCTGGCTGGAGTGCGGTGGCACGATCTTGGCTTACTGCAACCTCCAACTCCCTGGTTCAAGTGATTCTCCTGCCTCAGCCCCCCGAGTAGCCTGGATTAGAGGCACGCGCCACCATGCCCAGCTAATTTTTGAATTTTTAGTAGAGACTGAGTTTCACCATTTTGGCCCGGATGGTCTCAATCTCCTGACCTCTGGTGATCCGCTCACCTCGGCCTCCCAAAGTATTGGGATTACAGGCGTGAGCCACCATGCCCGACCATATAACAGAATAATTCTAAAAAAGTAAAACTCTCTGAAAGTTCATAGATGTAAGTTATAGTTAGTCCTTGTTTATGACCTTTCTATGCATTATATAAATAACTGCAAAACTAATTAATCATACTTAACGCTTGTTTTCTTTTCTTTTCTTTCTTTCTTTTTTTTTTTTTTTTTTTTTTTTTTTTTTTTTTTTTTTTGAGACAGTGTCTCACTTTGTCACCCAGGCTGGAGTGCAGTGGCGTGATCTCTACTCACTGCAACATCTGCCTCCTGGGTTCAAGAGATTCTCCTGCTTCAGCCTCCTAAGTAGCTGAGACTACAGGCATGCACCACCACTCCCAGTTAGTAGAGGTGGGATTTCGCCATGTTGGCTAGGCTGGTCTCGAACTCCTGACCTCAAATGATCCGCCTGCCTCGGCCTCACAAAGTACTGGGATTACAGGTGTGAACCACTACACCCAGCCTTAACCCTTGTTTTCTAAGGTCCCAGTGGCACAGGAATAATTGTAAGCCGTACATGGGTTACAATGGAGATACTTGGCTGAAGCTCCTACAGACCCTTTTTTTGTTTTTGTTTTTTTGAAGTGGAGTCTCACTCTTGTAGCCCAAGTAGAGTGCAATGGCGTGATCTCAGCTCATTGCAACCTCTGCCTCCCGGGTTCAAGAGACTCTCCTGCCTCAGTCTCCCGAGTAGCTGGGACTACAGGCGCCCACCACTACGCCCAGCTAATTTTTGTATTTTTACTAGAGACGGGGTTTCGCCATGTTGGCCAGGCTGGTCTTGAACTTCTGACCTCCGGTGTTCTGCCCGCCTAGGCCTCCCAAAGTGCTGGGATTACAGGTACAAGCCACTGCACGTGGCCCTTTTTTCCTATTTCTATTTCCCTTCCTTTGCTGCTTCTAATTCTTAGAGATTGCACACAGTGTGGCAGGGACTGTAGAATTGTGGGAACTGACAAAGCTGAAGACTTTGAGTAAGTCCCTGCTTGGCACCACTATAACCATCTCGCATGCGGCATACCACTTCATTGTGACTGCCTAAAGATCTGTGATTCCCAGCACCATCCCATAGCCAGCTCACCCCCAGCCCTGGAAGAAATTAGTCTTCTTGGTGAATGAACATTCTTTCGGCTCTTCAGGACCACGCCTCTCCCCACAGGAGGGTGGAATTGAGGATCTCTAAGAATCCTTTTAACTCTATGCTTATATAATTTCATGTAGATAATATACAAGAGAAATGTTTAAAATTTGACCTTTCAATGCTTTTTTAAAAAGTAATGGATTTTTAGAAAGGATTGTACTGAACAAAGGAGCAAAATATAATGTAATCCGTTTCAGGCCCATAGCCAGGATCAGGTTATAAGCTTAGTAGATGAGCGTAAGAAAGGTGATTCAACAGAAAAGGGGCAGGACTAGTCTAAGAGGGAAGAGTCACACTTGAAATTGGTTTCACAGTGCCCTCTGGAGAAGGGAAAAGTAAGGTAGCAATGGATGGATTGAGCATGTGACCCTGAGTAGTCTTACTGAATAAGGGAGACAAAAGGGAGAGTGGGAGAGAAGGAAGTAAGGTACCGTAAGAGATAAGACAATGTTGCAAAAAGGCCAAGAAGGAGAAATCTGTGACTCTCTTACTTAAATCAGGACATTTCCAAGAAGTACTAAAGACTATCTGTTGGATTGATAGGGCTTAATTATTTTAAGTATTAGCTTGGCCAAATTTTCACTGGTAAATCAGTCAATCCTTCTTCCCTCTATCTCTCTCTCCCTTTTTCCGTCCCTCCCTCTCTTCCTTCCATCCTTCCTTTTGTGCTAAAATTCTTCTCTGACTTATGGTGCATATGTTTCTGTTACATAATTAGCTGGGCATGGTGGCGTACGCCTGTAATCCCAGCTACTTGGGAGGTTGAGGCAGGAGAATTTCTTGAACCCAGGAGGTGGAGGTTGCAGTGAGCCAAGATTATACCACTGCACCCCAGCCTGGGCAACAGAGTGAGACTCAAAAAAAAATTTTTTTTAAGGATTTTGCATATTTAATGAGCTCCAAATATTCTGTAGACTCCTACTCTGTAATTAAGTGCGGTTTAAAAAAGAACATATGTAGCCAGGCTCGGTGGCTCATGCCTATAATCCCAGTACTTTCGGAGGCCGAGGCAGGTGGATTACCTGAGGTCAGGAGTTTGAGACCAGTCTGACCAACTGGTCTCTACTAAAAATACAAAAATTAGCCAGGTGTGGTGATGCACGCCTGTAATCCCAGTTGAGTACTCAGGAGGCTGAGGCAGGAGAATCTCTTGAACCTGGGAGGTGGAGGTTGCAGTGAGCCAAGATCCTGCCACTGCATTCCAGCCTGGGTAACAGAGCAAGAGTCTGTCTCAAAAAAATACAAAACGGAAAAAAACAAAACAAAACATCATGCAGATGACTTTTCTTAAGATGTCATTATATTGGCCGTCACTAGCAATTAGTCACTTTTATTAGATATTAATATTCACAGCTTTGAAGTCATCACATGTCTCCAGGTTCAAAATAGGAAAGAGAAAAAAGCTTAGACTATTTGTCTTTGTCTATCAAGACATTGGAAGAATGTAAACTGAAAACCATACAATTTTGGCTTTTGCTATTTTCCAGGCTAGCTCACATTAGCTCCAATATCATCCTAAAATATGAAGCCAGATTGGGCAATGAAATTGCAATTTTGATTGCAATTCTGATTTTAAAAGTTAGTCTTTTTTGGGGGGAGGGGTAGATGGAGTCTCCCTCTGTTGCCTAGGCTGGAGTGCAGTGGCACGGTTTCAGCTCACTGCAATCTCTGCCTCCTGAGTTGAGGATATAGATTCTCCTGCCTCAGCCTCCTGAGTAGCTGGGACTACAGGTATGCACCACTATGCCTGGCTGATTTTTGTATTTTTAGTAGAGACAGGGTTTCACCATGTTGGCCAGGCTGCTCTTGAACTCCTGCCCTCAAGCAATCCGCATGCATTGGCCTCCCAAAGTGCTGAGATTACAGGGGTGAGCCACCGCGACTGGCCAAATTAGTCTTAAATGTTTTCAAACATTGATCAACATCATTTTAACAAAGCAACTATTATACATTAGGAGATGGATGGGAAAATTTGAACACAGACTGGATAATCAATATTAAAAGATTATCGTTAATTTTTTTTTTACCTCCGCCTCTCCCACTTATCATTAATTTTAGGTGAGATAGTGGTATTGTTTGCATGTATTTTTAAAAGTCTTTATCTTTTACAGATACAAATGGGAGGGGGAATGGATAGGAGTCCAGTGAAATAAGACTGGCCATGTAGTGATAGCTGTTGAATCTGAGTAATGGTTATATGGGAGTCCATTATACTACTTGCTCCACTTTTGTACATGTTTAAACTTTTTTCATAATAAGCAGTTTAAAAATCTGATGAAAACTATTTCTATTTGTGAATTTAAAAAATACTAGGCTTTTAAAACTCAGAACTACAACTTAATCCTGTACAGTCTGTCTTTTTAAAACAGGTAGTACCAGTAGGAAATCAAGTCTGTAGCTCCCACAATCCTTTTTTGTTGTTGTTGAGATGGGGTCTGGCTATGTTGCTCAGGCTGGTCTTGAACTCCTGGGATCAAATGATCCTCCCACCTAGGCCTCCCAAAGTGCTGGGCCACAATCCCTTTTTTTTTTTTTTTCTGAGACAGAGTCTTGCTCTGTTGCCCAGGCCGGAGTGCAGTGGTGTGATCTCAGCTCACTGCAACCTCCATCTCCCGGGTTTAACCGATTCTCCTGCCTCAGCCTCCCAAGTAGCTGGGATTACAGGTGTGCACC
>NW_016814741.1:5107-8753 GCF_001698545.2 Rhinopithecus bieti | reverse complement strand
GGCAGGTGGATCACTTGAGGTCAGGAGTTCGAGGCCAGCCTGGGCAACATGGTGAAACCCCATCTCTACTAAAAATACAAAAATTTAGCCAGGCATGGTGGTGCATGCCTGTAGTCCCAGCTACTTGGGAGGCTGAGGCAGGAGAATCACTTGAACCCAGGAGGCAGAGGTTGCAGTGAGCTGAGGTCACGCCACTGTACTCCAGCCTGGGCGACAGAGTGAGACTTTGTCTCAAAAACAAACAAACAAACAAACAAACAAGTGGTTATCAGGAATTTCCCCAACTCAGCCAGAACCAAGCGAACAGAATGTTTTAGTCTATCCAGGCTGCTATAGTAAAATACCATCAACTAGGTGGCTTATAAACAACCGAAATTTATTGCTCACAATTCTGGAGGCTAGGAAGTTCAGATCAAGGCACCAGAATATTCAGTGAGGGCCAACTCTATGATGTGTAAATGGGGTCTTTTCACTGTGTCTTCACATGTGGAAGGGGTGAACTCTAGTCTCTTCAGCCCCTTATAAAGGATTAGTACCCTTATATAGGGCTGAAGGGTACTCACATGACCTAATTACCTCCCAAAGCCTCTACCTCCTGATACCATCACATAGGGGATTAGGTGTCAACACATCAATTTGCGGGGAACACAAACATTTAGTCCATAGCACAGAGCTATTTCCAACAAGCACTGGGCATGACAGAAAAAGAGTCTTTTTTCTGTCATGAAACTGTGAGGACTGCACATAAACATTAAAAAATAATTGGATTGAGACTTCAGTTGAGAGCTAATTCTAGGGAAGGAAGTCTAGGGTACCCATGTTGCAATTTCTTTTTTTTTTTTTTTCTTTTGAGATGGAGTTTTGCTCTGTTATCCAGGCTGGAGGGCAGCTGCTCAATCTCGGCTCACTGCAACCTCCGCCTCCTAGATTCAAGCGATTCTCCTGCCTCAGCCTCCCGAGTAGCTGGGATTACAGATGCCCGCCACCATGCCTGACTAATTTTTAAAATTTTATTAGAGACAAGATTTTGCCATGTTAGTCAGGCTGGTCTCGAACTTCTGACCTCAGGTGATCTGCCTGCCTCAGCCTCCCAGAGTGCTAGGATTACAGGCGTGAGCCACCACACCAGGCCCCATCTTGCAATTTCTTTCTAGGTTTGTATGAGTGTATGTTTATGGTTCTTATCCAAGTGACCAGGTCTAAGTAAGAGACATCAAAAGATCCTTGTGCCCCCTAAAATGAAATAATAATTACAATAGTAATTTATGCCATGCATTTTATTGATATTTTTAAAATAAATCGCCTCCAAGACGGATTGGACTGATCTTGATAGTGATTTTTCCCTCTGCTGGTTTCTTAAGGGATGATGAGCATAAAATAGTTGGTATAAGTTTGCTCTTTCACACTTGGATTTTATTTTTGTTGAGCTCCTAATCATTTAGGGTTACTTTAGAGGTGACTTGATTGTACCCTCTGTCGCACGTAATGATTATATCTTTATCACTGTCATCCTCACTGTAATAACTCATCATATCACTGTCATTCACGTGATCATCGTATGCATTGTTCCTGGAATCTAACTTACGAAAGGACCTGGGAGAGGACTTGACTTTGCTTGAAACATATAGGTTTTGAGTGTTTTTCTCCTTTGCCTCAGAAATATCATTGACCAAAGGCTTATAAGTTTTGGAAACAAGATGTTTTTTCTTGTAGGATTGACAAGTTTCAGCTACTTTAGAGTTGGATAATAAGGCTGCCCTGCCTAGACTCACTGACCTTTTTGGATTAAAATGTTTGGGAGGCTTAGCCAATTCCTTTAGACTGAATGGCTTGGATGGTGACATTTCTTTTTGTGGATGAGATGAACAAAGCGGCTTGGATAGCTGAGGTGGCCTGACTGGCTTATCTGAACTGACTAGATTACACACATAGTCTAGCTTATGTGATTTTTCTGGACTGCCTGTTCTATGTGCCTTTTCCAGGTGAGATGACTTGCGTAAGGTTTTTGAGCGTGATGACCTGGATGACCTTTTTGGCTTTGATGGCTTAGTTAACTTTCCTGCACTGTTTGGTATGGATGACTTTTGTAGACTTGAGGGCTTGATTAATTTTTCTGTACTGCATGGTGTGGGTGACCTTTCTGGACCTGAGGAATCAGATAACTTGTCTACAGTGGATAGCATGGGTTGTGTTTCAGGACTGCATTGACTGGCTGTCTTGGCTTCATTGAATGATGTTTTGGATGACTTGGCTGCTATACCTTTTTTCTTGACCCTGAAAGTATAGAAAATTTGGAGTATAATGATGTAAAACAAAAGAGACCTGTTATTATTATCAGAGAACATACGGTACTGTCAGCTTAGACCTGTGGTCTTTTTGGGACTTTAATATGAAAACTGAACACAGTAAGAATCAGAGTGTGATGGCTGGGCATAGTGGTTCACACCTGTAATCCCACACTTTGGGAGGCCAAGGTGGGCAGATCACTTGAGACCAGGAGTTCGAGACCAGGCTGGCCAACATGGTGAAACTTCATCTCTACTAAAAATACAAAAATTAGCCTGCTGTGGTGGTGCACACCTTAGTCCCCAGCTACTCAGGAGGCTGAGGCAGGAGAATCGCTTGAACCTGGGAGGTGAAGGTTGCAGTGAGCCAAGATGATGCCATTGCACTCCAGCCTAGGTGACAGAGTGAGACTGTCTCAAAAACAAACAAACAAACAAAACCACAAAAACAGAATTGGAGAGTGGTGAAAGCCACAACTAAGGTTATAAATATGAACTCTTGTTTAATGCTTTTTCTTAAGAGCATTTTACTATTTAACCACATTAGATAACCATATAATCCACATATAGAATTACACAAAGTTGTTTTAAATCTACTGTAAAAAGAAACACACACACACACACACACACACACACAGAGAGAGAGAGAGAGAGAGAGAGAATGAACCTCACTTATTACAGAATTAAACTTTTATTAAAAGTCACAAATTGATAATGTATCACAAGAAAAAAACTATGGAAAAGTCATTGTTTTGTATCATATTTACAACATCAAGTTATCTGTGCATATTCAAATCATAACATTCCTCTGAAACTAAAGGAATGCAGTACTGGTACCACATTTTAGTCACCAGTCTTTGGAATGGAATATTTTTAGGGAACTGGTATATAAAAGGCAGGCATTGAGATCATGAGAGTAACAACAGTGAATAATTTTTCGTGCGATTAAATCTTAAAATGGTAGATTATCCAAAATGTTTTATTGTCTTTGAAAAACAGAGACCCAATTCCCTCTCTCTTTCTCTTCATTCTCCCACTCTTATTTGGATATTCATGCCTTCTTTTCCTATACTGAATTTATAATGCAATTAATATCCTGGAGTTCAGCTGAACCCTGAATAAGAGACACTTTGACTAAAGTTAATAATGTACTAGAGAATATTTAAGAGTTGATATAGCCGGGCGCGGTGGCTCAAGCCTGTAATCCCAGCACTTTGGGAGGCCGAGACGGGCGGATCATGAGGTCAGGAGATCGAGACATCCTGGCTAACACGTTGAAACCCCTTCTCTACTAAAAAATACAAAAAACTAGCCGGGCGTGGTGGCGGGCGCCTGTAGTCCCAGCTACTCAGGAGGCTGAG
>NW_016814741.1:0-4587 GCF_001698545.2 Rhinopithecus bieti | reverse complement strand
AAAAAAAAAAAAAAAAAAAAAAAAAAAAAAAAAAAAAAAAAAAAGAGTTGATATAATTTAAGTGAAAATATTCACCTACAAAAGGTTGGTAGCTCTTCAGAAGTCTAAAGTTAATATTAAGTAACCTGAGCAATGAAACCTCCACTATATGTACACACACACACACATGCCTTGCACTCTTAATTTAAAGGAGTAAAACTTACATTCCTGCTTTGGATGCATCATCGCTCAAACAGTTATAATGGAGATAACAAAAACAGATAAAGACAAAAACCATGATGATAATACCAACTAAAACGAGTAGATTTCTTCTAAGGTAGTTCAATTTTGTCTGCATTGATTCAACAGGTTTATTTCCTGCAAAGAGATTGTATCATCGGAGAAGGTGTTAGGTAACCAAGTTTTTTTTTTTTTACATTGATAGTGGTTTGATAGTGTAGATCAAAATAACATTTCTTCATCAATTATTTTTTAAACCTATTAATTGTACCACTGTTATGTTTTCACCTCATGGATCCAGCCAGTCCAGAAGCTAAATCTGGGAGGCATCGCTGACTAATCCATACCATTACCTGGGTTATCCCTGAATCTTGGCTTGCTTATCACATTACCCAGGTTTTTGAATCTGTGTGTGTATGTCTTGCATCTATAAGTGTACTTGAGCATCAATGTGTGTGTAAATGTGTGTAATTGAAAAGAGATGTGACAAAAACAAACCCTTGTTAAAAACCTACTATATGCTTGAGATCTGGCAAGATGGCCAAATAGGAACAGCTCTGGTCTGCAGCTCCCAGCGAGACCAATGCAGAAGGCGGGTGGTTTCTGCATTTCCAACTGAGGTACCCAGTTCATCTCACTGGGACTGCTTAGGGGTACCCAGTTCATCTCATTGGGACTACAATGGGTGTAGCCCAAGGAGTGTGAGCAGAAGCAGGGTGGGGCGTCGCCTCACCCGGGAAGTGCAAGGAGCCAGGGGACTCCCTCCCCCAGCCAAGGGAAGCCGTGAGGGACTGTATTATCTAGCCCAGATACTACGCTTTTCCCATGGTTTTGGCAATCCACAGACCAGGAGATTCTCTCATGTCCCTACAACACCAGGGCCCTGGGTTTCAAGCACAAAACTAGGTGGCTATTTGCACAGACACAGAGCTAAATGTAGCAGTTTTGTTGTTGTTGTTGTTGTTTTTCCCCCGAGCGGCACCTGGAAGCACAGTGAGACAGAACCGTTCACTCTCCTGGAAAGGGGGCTGAAGCCAGGGAGCCACGTGGTCTCACTCAGCAGATCCGACTCCCATGGAGCCCAGCAAGCTAAGATTCACTGGCTTGAAATTCTCGATGCCAGCACAGCAGTCTGAAGTAGACCTGGGAAGATGGAGCTTGGTGGTGGGAGGGGTGTCCACCATTACTGAGGCTTCAGTAGGCAGTTTTCCCCCTGACAGTGCTAAGGAGGCCAGGAAGTTCGGACTGGGTGGAACTCACCACAGTGCTGCAAAGCAACTGTGGCCAGACTGCCTCTCTAGATTCCTCCTCACTGGGCAAGGTATCTCTGAAAGAAAGGCAACAGCCCCAGTCAGAGGCTTACAGATAAAACTCCCACTTCCCTGGGACAGAGCACCTGGGAGAATGGGTGGCTGTGGGTGCAGTTTCAGCAGATTTAAACATTCCTGCCTGCCAGCTCTGAAGAGAGCAGTGGATTCTGACAAGGAGGATTCTTCCAGCACAGCACTCGCGCTCTGCTAAGAGACAGACTGCCTCCTCAAGTGGGTTCCTGACCCCCATGCCTCCTGGATGGAGAGACCTCCCAGCAGGGGTCGACAGACACCTCATACAGGAGAGCTCTGGCTGGCATCAGGCTTGTGCCCCTCTAGGACGAAGATTCCAGAGGAAGGGGCAGGCAGCAATCTTTGCTGTTCTGCAGCCTCTGCTGGCGATACCCAGGCAAATAGGGTCTGGAGTGGACCTCCAGCAAGCTGCAGCAGACCTGCAGAAGAGGGGCCTGACTGTTAGAAGAAAAACTAAAAACAGAAAGCAATAACATCAACATCAACAAAAAGGACCCCCACACAAAAACCCCATCCAAAGGTCATTAGCCTCAAAGATCAAAGGCAGATAAATCCACGAAGATGAGGAAAACCCAGTGCAAAAATGCTGAAAATTCCAAAAACCGGAATGCATTTTCTCCTCCAAATGATCACAACTCCTCTGCAGCAAGGGCACAAAACTGGACAAAGAATGAGTTTGATGAATTGACAGAAGTAGACTTCAGAAGGTGGGTAATAACAAACTCCTCTGAGCTAAAGGAGCACGTTCTAACCAAATGCAAGGAAGTTAAGAACATTGATAAAAGATTACAGAAATGGCTAACTAGAGTAACCCATTTAGAGAAGAACATAAATGACCTGATGGAGGTGAAAACACAGTACGAGAATTTCGGATGCATATACAAGTATCAAAAGCCAAATCAATCAAGAAGAAGAAAGGATATCAGAGATTGAAGATCAACTTACTGAAATAAGGTGTGAAGACATGATTAGAGAAAAAAGAATGAAAAACAAAATGAACAAAGCCTCCAAGAAATATGGGACTATGTGAAAAGACCAAACCTATGATTGATTGGTGTACCTGAAAGTGACGGGGAGAATGGAACCAAGTTGGAAAACACACTTCAGGATATTATCCAGGAGAACTTCCCCAACCTAGCAAGACAGGCCAACTTTCAAATTCAGAATATACAAAGAACACTACTAAGATATTCCTGGAGAAGAGCAACTCCAAGACACATAATTGTCAGATTCTCCAAGGTTGAAATGAAGGAAAAAATGCTAAGCACAGCCAGAGAGAAAGGTCAGATTACCTACAAAGGGAAGCCCATCAGACTAACAGAGGATCTCTCTGCAGAAGCTCTATAAGCCAGAAGAGAGTGGGGGCCAATATTCAACATTCTTAAGGAAAAGAATTTTCAACTCAGAATTTTATATCAGCCAAACTAAGTTTCATAAATGAAGGAGAAATAAAATCCTTTCTAGACAAGAAAGGATTTTTGTCTTTTGTCAAAATATTTGTCAAATACTGAGGGATTTTTGTCACCACCAGGCCTGCCTTACAAGAGCTCCTGAAGGAAGCACTAAATATGGAAAGCAAAAACCAGTACCAGTCACTGCAAAAACACACCAAAATATAAAGATCAATGACACTATGAAGAAACTGCATCAACTAATGTGGAAAATAACCAGTTAGCATCATAATGACAGGATCAAATTCACACATAATAATATTAACCTTCAATGTAAATGAACTAAATGCTCCAATTAAAAGACATAGACTGGCAAATTGGATAAAGAGTCAAGACTCATCAGTATGCTGTATTCAGGAGACCCATCACACGTGCAAAGACACACATAGGCTCAAAATAGAGGGATGGAGGAGTATTTACCAAGTGAGTAGAAAGCCAAAAAAAGCAGAGGTTGCAATCCTAGCCTCTGAAAAAACAGACTTTAAACCAACAAAGATCAAAAAAGACAAGGGCATTACATAATGGTAAAGGTATCAATGCAACAAGAAGAGCTAAGTATTGTAAATAGATATGCACCCAATACAGGAGCACTCAGATTCGTACAACAAACTCTTAGACACCTACAAAGACACTTACACTCCCACACAGTAATAGTGGGAAACTTTAACATCCCACTGTCAATATTAGACAGATCAACGAGACAGAAAATTAACAAGGATATTCACAACTTAAACTCAGCTCTGGACCAAGTGGACCTAATAGAACTCTCAAACCCAAATCAACAGAATATACATTCTTCTCAGCACCACATAGCACTTATTCTAAAACCAACCACGTGATTGGAAGTAAAACACTCCTTAGCAAATGCAAAAGAACAGAAATCATAACAAACAGTCTTTCAGATCATGGTGCAATCAAATTAGAACTCAGGATTAAGAAACTCACTCAAAACTACACAACTACATGGAAACTGAGCAACCTGCTCCTGAATGTACATAACAAAATTAAGTCAGAAATAAAGAAGTTCTTTGAAACTAATAAGATCAAAGAGACAATGTACCAGAATCTCTGGGACACAGCTAATACAGTGTTAAGCGGGAAATTGATAGCACTAAATGCCCACATCAGAAAGCAGGAAAGATCTGAAATTGACACCCTAATATCACAATGAAAAAAACTTGAGAAGCAAGAGCAAACACATTCAAAAGCTAGCAGAAGACAAGAAATAACTAAGATCAGAGCAGAACTGAAGGAGATAGAGACACAAAAAACCCTTCAAAAAAAAAAAAATCAATGAATCCAGGAGCTGGTTTATTGAAAACTTTAATAAAATAGATACACCACTAGCCAGACTAATAAAGAAGAAAAGAGAGAGAATCAAATAGCTGCAATAAAAAATAATAAAGGGGATATCACCACTGATCCCACAGAAATACAAACTACCATCAGATAATAGTATAAACACCTCTACGCAAATAAACTAGAAAATCTAGAAGAAATGGATTAATTCCTGGACACACACATTCTCCCAAGACTAAACTAGGAAGAAGTCAAGTCCCTGAATAGACCAATAA
>NW_016814740.1:7002-7649 GCF_001698545.2 Rhinopithecus bieti | reverse complement strand
ATGTGTATATATATTTAAAAGGTCTTTATGTTTTCTTTCTCTCCAGGGTCTTGCTTTTCGAGAAAAAGGTTTTTTTCTTCTCAGTTGACTAAATTATGTTTTCTCCATTTACTTCTACCTGTCTCTCCTTCCTCTTGCCACCCTCTGCTGCATGAGGGAACTAAAATAATTTCTTTTTTTTTCTTTTCTGAGATGGAGTCTTGTCGTAGTTGCCCAGGCTGGAGTGCAATGGTGCGATCTCAGCTCACTGCAACCTCTGCCTCCTGGGTTCAAGTAGTTCTCCTGCCTCAGCCTCCCAAGTAGCTGGGATTATAGGTGCCTGCCAACACACCTGGCCATTTTTTTTTTTGTATTTTTAGTAGAAACAGTGTTTTACCACTTTAGCCAGGATGGTCTCGAACTCCTGACTGCCTTGGCCTCCCAAAGTGTTGGAATTATAGGCATGAGCCACCGTGCCCAGCCAAACTAAAATAATTTCTAACAGCCTGTGCTTCCTTGAAGAAAACAGAAGGTGCTAAACTCCTTTTTGGGGCAAGACCTCTGCTTTTCTTATGACCCCAAGAGTGTAAACAGACAAAGTCCTCTCATATCATAATCTGCTTGCTTTTGTATTGTGTTTCCTGATTTTTTTTTTTTTTTTTTTTTTT
>NW_016814740.1:0-2044 GCF_001698545.2 Rhinopithecus bieti | reverse complement strand
AAAAAAAAAAAAAAAAAAAAGGCTTATGGAATTTATATCTTATGATCAAGATAATTACAATTTAATAGATTTGTTTATAACATATGAGAGACAGACTTGACTGGCCTCATGCTATCTTTATTAGGACTTGCTCACTGTTTGGGAAATTAAGTCTCCTCTCTGAAAGAATAAAGGTTTTGCTTTTAAAAATATATTTGAGTTACCACTTTGGTCAAATGAATGACTTATTTTACAATGACTTGTGATCCTATTTAGCGATATCAAGAGTTTCAAACATTTGATATTTGTCAAAGTTTCCAAAATCATATTCTAAATTCAGTCCTTTTGACATCATTTAATTTGTTTGATATTAAGTCCCCCGAAGTCCAAAAGTGACATATTTGGCTTACTTGGTATAATAAAATCATACAGGAAGCATTGTCAAATATGAATTGATATTTAACCTTCTTTGAATTATATTTATATAAATGTGTTAAACGTATGTGTTTCCCCCACTGTCAATATTAGCCAGATCAACAAGACACAAGATTAAAAGGGATATCCAGTACTTGAACTCAGCTCTGCACCAAGCAGACCTAAGAGACATCTACAGAACTCTCCACCCCAAATCAACAGAATATACATTCCTCTCAGCACCACATTGCACTTACTCCAAAATTGACCACATGGTTGGAAGTAAAGCACTCCTCAGCAAATGTAAAAAAACAGAAATCACAACAAACTGTTTCTCAGACCATAGTGCAATCAAATTAGAACTCAGGATTAAGAAACTCAATCAAAACCGCTCAACTACATGGAAACTGAACAACCTGCTCCTGAATGACTACTGGGTAAATAATGAAGTAAGGGCAGAAATAAAGATGTTCTTTGAAATCAATGAGAACAAGGACACAATGTACCAGAATTTCTGGGGCACATTTAAAGCAGTGTGTACAGGGAAATTTACAGCACCAAATGCCCACAAGAGAAAGCAGGAAAGATCTAAAATTGACACCCTAACATCACAATTAACTAGAGAAGCAAAAGCAAACAAATTCAAAAGCTAGCAGAAGGCAAGAAATAACTAAGATCAGAGCAGAACTGAAGGAGATAGAGATACAAAATCCCTTCAAAAAATTCAATGAATCCAGGAGCTGGTTTTTTGAAAAGATCAACGAAATTGATAGACCACTAGCAAGACTAATAAAGAAGAAAAGAGAGAAGAATAAAATAGAGGCAATAAACATTGATAAAGGAGATATTACCACCAATCCCACAGAAATACAAACTACCATCAGAGAATATTTTAAACATGTCTTTGCAAATAAACTAGAAAATCTAGAAGAAATGGATGAATTCCTGGACAATACACCCTCACAAGACTAAACCAGGAAGAAGTGGAATCTCTGAATAGACCAATAACCGTCTCTGAAATTGAGGCAATAATTAATAGCTTACCAACCAAAAAAAGTCCAGGACCAGACAGATTCACAGCCGTATTCTACCAGAGGTGCAAAGAGGAGCTGGTACCATTCGATCAATAGAAAAAGAGGGAATCCCCCCAACTCATTTTATGAGTTTATGAGGCCAGCATCATCCTGACACTAAAGCCTGGCAGAGACACAACCAAAAAAGAGAATTTTAGACCAACATCCCTGATGTACATCGATGTAAAAATCCTCAATAAAACACTGGCAAACCAAATCCAGCAGCACATCAAAAAGCGTATCCACCACAATCAAGTCCGCTTCATCCGTGGGATGCAAGGCTGGTTCAACATACGCAAATTAGTAAATTTAATCCATCACATAAACAGAACCAATGACAAAAACCACATGATTATCTCAATAGATGCAGAAAAGACTTTCAACAAAATTCAACAACACTTCATGCCAAAAACTCTCAATAAACTAGGTATTGATGGAACGTATCTCAAAATAGTAAGAGCTATTTATGAAAAACCCACAGCCAATATCATACTGAATGGGCAAAAAAATGGAAGCATTCCCTTTGAAAACCGGCACAAGACAGGGACACCCTCTCTCACCATTTCTATTCAACATAG
>NW_016814739.1:341904-345536 GCF_001698545.2 Rhinopithecus bieti | reverse complement strand
AAGAAAGAAAGAAAGAAAGAAAGAAAGAAAGAAAGAAAGAAAGAAAGAAAGAAAGAAACCCAAAACTAAAAGTAGAACTACCATATGATCCAGCATTGGTAACTAGGTATATCCTAAAAGGCAAGGGAATCAGTAAATTGAAAAGGTATCTGCCTTCTCATGTTTATTGCAGCACTCTTCACAATAGGCAAGATTTAAAATCAACCCATTTGTACACCAACAAATGGACAAAGAAAATGTACATATACACAATGGAGTACTGTCCAGCCATAAAAAAGAATGAGACCTTGTCATTTGCCATGACATGGATGGATATGTTTTCTCATCAGAAACTTCAAAACCACCTAGCTAACTTCTTTACTTCCCTGCTGTCCTTGCTCACAATCCATATACCTTGTGAAAATTTCTACATCTGTGGTCTTAATTTTTCCCATTCTACATTTTTTATGGATTACTACCACCATGTCTCCGCTCTTGTTTTAGCAATAGTATCTTACATCTATAATTTCTATTTCTTCACCTCTTTCTACTTCCCCTCTGGCTAGAAACATGATCTGAAATAAAAGCAAAATCATGCTGTCCTCTGAGCCTGTTAGTCTTGAACTGTTCCCCAGTGGCTCTTCTGTCCAATTTTCACACAGGAAAAGTCTATGACCTTGCCACTCAGAGCATGGCTCGAGTATGAGCAGCATCGGCATCACCTGAGAACTTAGAAATGCAGAATCCCAGGCCTGCTGAATCAGAATGTGCCTTTTAACAAGGCCCCCAGATGAATTTATTAAAGTGTAAGAAGTTCTGTTCTATACTGGCTATATATGACATTAAATTGTGTACATGTGTAGACAGCCATACATGCTTATACTCACCTATGGCAGATAAAACATAGCTCTGCCTGGTCAGGTACCTCCACCAACGAGGAAGACAGGAAGAATTAAAAATTTTGCTCCAATTCTCTGACAAGTTTTGGTGCTAAAAACCCACTATATCTTCTTCCTACTTTTCTAAAACCCTTTTCTTCCTTTTCTAAGGAATTATTGTGTTTTGCCACCCTCCATTACATGTACCTTCTTTTTCTCTCATTTACTCCCTGCACCTACTGCCTTTCTCATTCTTCATTCCCTCTTCTCTCTTTTCTTCTTCCTTATTTCCTGACTTTCCTTAGATCTTAGAATCTTGAAATGGAGCTATTAATTCAGCTCCTTTAGTGCAATCTTAATTCACTCTCTTGCATATGTCTGTTAAGATACAAAACTTATCACCTTTTCACTTTTCTTTTTTCTTACTGTGAATTTAGTAAGTGATCTTCTTTTGCTTGTTATCATACATCAGTGCTAATGTTTTCGAGTAAAAATTATGTGAAATGCTTTTTAAAATAAAATACATTTATTACTATCTTCATTTCCATTTACTGCCTTTTCCTCTGCTGATCAGTCAGCCCAGATGAATGACCACCATGCTTTTGGAGAAGATTATTGGAGATATTCTGTTAAAATTAATATACCACTAATGAGTTTCAATACAAAATAACAGTAACTAGTTGCACAAATATTTCCTAATCGTTTATTTAAAAAAATCCAAATTTCCTATATTAAAAACAATTAGACTTAAAAATAAGGGAAGCAGGTATTGAAAACCAAAACGTTTATTTATTTATTTATTTATTTATTTATTTATTTGAGAGCCCAGGCTGGAGTGCAATGCCATGATCTTGACTCACTGCAACCTCTGCCTCCTGGGTTCAAGCAATTCCCCTGCCTCAGTCTCCTGAGGAACTGGGATTACAGGTGTGTGCCACCGTGCCCAGCTAATTTTGGTATTTTTAGCAGAAACAGGGTTTCACCATGTTGGCTAGGCTGATCTTGAACTCCTGACCTCAGGTGATCCACCCACATTGGCCTCCCAATGTGCTGGGATTACAGGTGTGAGCCACCATGCCCAACCTGAAAAGCAAAACATGTCACTAGAGAGCCTCACATTTGTTCTCTAGATGGAACTTACTTTTTATCTTCATTAGACTATTGACTCTATGAAACTAAGTATGGAAGGCAAAAGGAAACCTATTTACAGGTAAAGTATTAACTTATAGGCATATTTCAACAAGACACTCACTTCAAAAGACCTAAATCTAATTTGCAATCTGCATCAAAAGTAAGACAGCATTACAAAAATACAATATATTTGCTATTACAGCATTTAACATTTAAAATATTCCCAATTATACAATTTTTTATTAAAAGACAATTGGCATACGAAACTTTGGAGTACTCTGTGTTGTGTATAAACAGAATACTGATGAAGCTGCTTCATTTAGGTAAACAGGGCTTGAAAAAATATTTCTTGTTTTTACTGATATAAAAATGGTTGAATAAAATGACAAAGTAGTAAAGAAAACTTTCATTTATGTTATGTTTAAATAAAAGCAGGCAAATATTAGATATATTCTGGCACCCTTTTCCAACTAAGAAACAACTTCAAAAACCAGAGCAAGCTTAATAAAAAGAACATTAATTCACAAAGCATCTAAAATGTTCCAGATTCTCATTTGGACATTTTCTTTTCTACACATTTTATTAAAAAGGATGATGATGATGATTATCCCACTTCCTGCTTCCTGGTCATTCCAAGATGTGAAAAGCAAAATGATGAATAATTGTTATCCATTTTTCCCTCTGTCCAGAATATCCTTCTTTCAGAATTTCATGTGTCTTGCTCCTTCTCAGCCTCCAGCTGGCAGCTTAAATAGCACCCAACAAGATCTTCTCTGACTACACTGTTTCACTCCCACTCCCATCCTAGGCCTAACTACAAACTTCCTCAATTTTCTGTGATACAACGTTCTCTGTTTTCTTTACAGGAAGCACTCATAGTGACTTATGTGTTTGTTGTTTCCTTGTTTTTGTGTTTCTACTACTCTAGTATATGGCCTCATCTTGTGTATTCAGTATCTTACTGCCTATCACATAGTTAGAACACAATCATAGAAATTTATTCAAGGCCAAAACATTTACAATCTTATCAGGAGGTCTTGGGTGACAAATCACTCAATTCCCATAGGATGTCACCAGTATTAGACCGCTAAAACTTAACCTACCCCAGACTGGAAATCCACAGACCTAATGCTATAGTTCCACATTGTTCTCTTGACAGTACTGACTACGGGTAAGAAAAAAAAAACTCGCAATATTTATTAAGGCACTGAATCCCACTGTGATTCATTTTGTCTCATATTTGTATACACACATTCCAGTTTACAAAATGTTTTCACATTTTTTAGCACATTTGTTCATTATGCATACGTAAGAGGTAGATATTAGTACTATCTAGGCTGGGCATGGTGGCTCATGCCTGTAATCCCAGCACTTTGGAAGGCCAAGGAGGGTGGATAATGAGGTCAGAAGTTCAAGACCAACCTGACCACCATGGTGAAACCCTGTCTCTACTAAAAATACAAAAATTAGCTAGCCTTGATGGCATGTGCCTGTAATCTCAGCTACTCAGGAGGCTGAGGCAGGAGAATTGCTTGAACCAGGACCTAGGAGGCAGCAGTTGCAGTCAGCCGAGATTGCACCACTGCACTCCAGCCTGGGCTACAGAGCGAGACTCCATTTCAAAAAAAAAAAAAAAAAAGCAAG